>NC_134353.1:431580902-431585902 GCF_048569485.1 Anomaloglossus baeobatrachus
AACAATGGTGGTGCCCCTGCTATGAAGTGCTGGCGGTTCCAAGGCCCAGGACATATAACTGCTTAATGCCCTCTGACTACTGAGCCCATGGACTGTGGGTTCCCACGCTGAGTGTCAATGTATGCTTATACGGTCTATACTGCACACACTATCCCTGAACCCCATCTCTGCCAAGTGTATGCTAATGGATATTAGGCAGAGGCCCTCTTGGACTCAGGAAGTATAGTGACCCTCATCCATGGGTCCTTGATCTCTGGGTTGGAACCCTCGGAGGAGGAGGTCAGGGTTGTTTGCATACATGGTGACCTTCGCAAATATCAGACAGCAACGGTGTCCTTGTCCACTCCGTATGGAGACCTAAAACCTGTAGTCGGAGTGGTAAAGACTCTACTGTATGGAGCCGTGCTGGGGAGAGACCAAACGTTGTTTTGGTATCTGTGGGAGAGAAAGAGTAACATTCCCCAGATAAAAACGTGTCCAGGCGCAGAGCCTGATGATCCCGAGTCTGGAATACCTGCTGTAGGGATCTCCAAACTAGGGACAGAGTGTAATCCCGATAGGGGTCCCCTAGAGGTCTTGGCAGGAGAAATAGAAGAGACCCCATTGATCCCAGAGCTGGAGGTGTCCCGGGAAGCGCTTGGGACAGCGCAGCTAAGGGATCCTAACCTGACCTGGACACGGGAAAGGGTACTAGAGGTCAATGGGGTGGCTCAGCAACTGGGAGCAGAAACTGTCTTCCCACGTATGGTGATCAACAATGATCTACTCTACCGGGTGGACAAAATCGGGGATGAGGTTGTGGAGCAACTAATAGTGCCCCAGTCCCACCTTCAGGCAGTGCTCAAAATGGCGCACACACACATCATCTGGGGGGGCATCTAGGGGTTAACAAAACGTAAGAACGCATCTTGCAGTGATTCTTTTGGCCAGGAGTTTACGCAGAAGTTCAAAAATACTGTGAGTCCACCCGGAATGCCAGTTGGCCTCGCCCATTGCACATTTCAGGAGTCCACTGGTGTCTCTACCTATTATAGAGGAACCTTTTGAACGGATTGCAATAGATTTAGTGGGGCCTCTTGTAAAATCCACGCGCGGTCATCAACACATTCTGGTAGTCGTCGATTACGCCACTTGCTATCCAGAGGCCATTACGCTGCGCCTTACCTCCGCTAAGCTTATTGCTAGGGAGTTATTTGCCATGTTTTGTTGTCTTGGGCAACCAAGGGAGATCCTTACAGATCAAGGGACTTCCTTTATGTCCAAGGTGACAAAAGAACTATGCAAACTACTTAACATAAAACATTTGCGCACATCGGTCTACCATCCGCAGACCGATGGGCTAGTCGCGCGATGTAATCAAAACTATTAAAACCATGCTTAAAAAGGTGGTTGCCAAGGATGGAAGGGATTGGGACATGCTATTGCCCTATGTTATGTTTGCCCTCCGGGAGGTACCGCAGGCGTCTACGGGTTTTTCCCCCTTTGAGCTACTGTATAGCAGACATCCAAGGGGCTTGCTGGATGTAGCCAAAAAATCTTGGGAACAGGAGCCACCCCGTATAAAAGCGTTATCGAGCATGTGACTCAAATACAAGATCGCATCACAGCGGTCCTGCCCATTGTAAAAGAGCATCTATCAGAGGCCCAGGGAGCTCAACGGCGCTCCTAAAACACCCAGGCCACCGTCAGATCCTTTAAAGTCGGGGATCGGGTTTTGGTCTTAGTGCCCACTACCGAAAGTAAACTGTTGGCCAAATGGCAAGGGCCATACGAAGTCCGGGAAAAAGTAGGGAGGTGAATTAACGAATCTACCAGCCGGGGAAGAGGAAACCGGAGCAATTGTATCATGTCAATTTGCTTAAAGCATGGAAGCACCGCGAATGCATGATTACGGAGGTAACTCCGGATATGTCATTTGGGAACCCGCTGGAATCGCCCTACCAGGGGGCCACAGGAGAGGTAAACCTAGGAGACGCTCTCACTAAAACTCAGCGCTGGGAAGTCCGGAGATTAGTGCAGCAGAACTCGGATGTATTCTCCGAACTGCCCGGCCGTACTTCAGTCATACAACACGACATTATTATTATTATTATTTATTATTATAGCGCCATTTATTCCATGGCGCTTTACATGTGAAAGGGGTATACATAATAGGGACAAGTACAATAGTCATAAACAATACAAGGCACAGACTGGTACAGGAGGATAGAGGTCCCTGCCCGCGAGGGCTCACAGTCTACAAGGGATGGGTGAGGATACAGTAGGTGAGGGAAGAGCTGGTAGTGCGGCGCTATAGTGGACTGAGGGTTATGGCAGGTTGTAGGCTTGTCTGAAGAGGTGGGTCTTCAGGTTCCTTTTGAAGCTCGTCAAGGTTGTCAACGAACCTCGGCTAAAGGTGCAAATTAAACCGTATCGGGTACCAGAGGCCCAAAGACAGGCTATTATAGCAGAGGTGAAACAAATGCTTAAATTAGGGGTGATCGAGGAATCAAAGAGTGATTGGGCTAGTTTCATTGTGCCGATTCCAAAGCCAGACGGTTCGCTACTTTTCTGTAACGACTTTCGGAAATTGAATGAGGTCTCCAAATTTGACCTTTATCCAATGATTCGGGTGGACGAGCTGATTGAAAGACTGGGGAAAGACCAGTACTTCACGACGCTCGACCTAACCAAAGGTTACTGGCAAGTACTCTTGACAGATTCAACCAAGGAAAAAACTGCCTTAATAACACCGGAGGGCCTCTAAGATTATGTTGTCTTGCCTTTTGGATTACATGAAGCCCCGGCTACTTTCCAAAGACTGATGGACATAGTTTTGACACCCCATTAAAGGTATGCGTCCACGTACTTAGATGACATTATCATCTTTAGTACTGATTGGCGGGCCCACGTCTCAGGTTCAGGCCATAGTGGACTCCCTTCGAGCGGCGGGTTTGACAGCAAATCCAAAAAAATGTGCCATCGGTCTGGAGGAAGCCTGGTATTTGGGGTATGTGATTGTCTGTGGGGTTATTAAGCTACAAGTGAATAAAATCAAGGCCATACAAGCATGGCACCGACCGGTGTCTACTAGACAGGTGAGAGCGTTCCTCGGCATAGTTGGGTACTACAGACGGTTTATACCGAACTTTGCCGGGAAAACGGCGGCCCTGACTGACATGTTAAAGGGCAAGAAGTCAGCCATGGTATTTTGGACCCTCCAAGCTGAGGAAGCCTTTCAGTCCATGAAGTTGGTATTGTGCTGACAGCCGTTCCGCATCAGTCCCGACTTCGACAAAACCATTATCGTGCAAACAGATGACTCCGAGGTAGGCCTTGGTGCCGTCCTCTCGCAAGAGGTGAACGGAGACGAACATCTGGTCACCTATTTGAGCAGGAAACTTACCCCGGCAGAGAAGAATTATAGCATAGTGGAGAAGGAGTGTTTAGCTATTAAATGGGCCTTAGAGTCCCTGCGCTATTATTTGCTGTGGCGGCAGTTTCCTTTGGTGACGGATCATGCACCCCTCGTCTGGATGAGGAATGCAAAGGAACGGAATGTGTGGGTCACCCGGTGGTTTCTGTCCCTTCAAAACTTTAGTTTTATGGTAGATCATCGGGCTCGGACCTCTCAGGGCAATGCGGATGCCCGGTCTCGGGCAGCCTGTATGGTGACAAGTGTTCAACCCTGTAGGTTTGAACAGAGGGGGGTGTATGTAAGGCAGTGAGAGGAATCATATATGATGGACGATAAGTGTCCCCCAGAATGTGGATACTGTGATAAATCCCAAGCACTCAGTCAGATACAAAGATAATGCAAAAAGTTTTTATTTGTGGATTGTAAGCAAAAAGAAAAAATGCCACTACCAATAGAGCAAAGCCAAGCCAATGTTTCGGCCTGTGTTAGGCCTTTGTCAAGGTCTTGCGTTTTATGAGAGACCATTGAATATGGACGAGTTAGACGTCCGCGGATTCTACCATGGGTAGGGTGTTTTTACTTTTCAGGTGTAGTTCGCCAGAGTCACGCCCTAAAAACGCCCTACCCATGGTAGAATTCGTGGACGTCTAACTCGTCCATATTCAATGGTCTCTCATAAAACGCAAGACCTTGACAAAGGCCTAACACAGGCCGAAACATTGGCTTGGCTTTGCTCTATTGGTAGTGGCATTTTTTCTTTTTGCATACAATCCACAAATAAAAACTTTTTGCCTTATCTTTGTATCTGACTGAGTGCTTAGGATTTATCACAGTATCTGTAGATTGTTTGCTTTAATGCACCTCCCCTATATAACAGTTGAGCCCAGCTTTACTCCTACTATCCCCCAGAATGTGCACCGAAAGCTATTAGTTCCTCTATAGTGCTGGAAAGTGGGCGGTCCATTCACTCTGGACTGGGTTTTGCAGGTGGCTCGTGGCCACAGATTCCAGTTAAAAGACTTTGCCAAGGCTTTGGGCGGGGCCCCGGTGGTTTTCTAACTGCAATGTCAAGAGCCATGAGGTTGGTCAGAGCAGACTGGTGTGTGGGATAACACAGGTCTGCGGACACAGCGAACGGCGAGGGAGATGGTGCGGCCGACGCTTGCGACAACCACATTTGGGGTTTGTTGTGATTATTCTGTTGGACTCCGTGGAACCCGGCCTGGGTGCAGACTTATTAGGCAAGTTGTATTTTAGTGGATTTTTTTTCAACCATCAATTTATTTACAGGTATAGCGATCATTTTGGCCCAACATTTTGATCCAATTTATTTACAGGTATAGTGATCATTTTGACCCAACTTTCACAAAGTGTATATTGCACGGTGTAAACTGGAAACACTTTTCCTTATAGATTTTTGCATAGTTATATATAATAGTGCGCAGTTCCTGCTTCTAGAGACACACAACATTAAAAGGGGTGGTTAACCCATAATTCATTATTGGCCACAACGATGTTTTGTTGAGAAACAAATGTTTCTCTCAAATACCTTGTGTTGCCAATAGTGCCTGTGAGTATTGCAATCCGCTCACCCCTATCGCCT
>NC_134353.1:431590902-431605902 GCF_048569485.1 Anomaloglossus baeobatrachus
TGCTAAATCTGCAGGGGGTTGAATACTACATGTAGGCACTGTATACACACACACATTTTATATAATTATATATATATATATATATATATATATATATATATATATATACATATATATAGGAAAAAATTTCCAGCCGCACACTGTGAAAAACCAAAAATAAATTCTACCTTATACATAAATGGAGGTATTTCGAATATTATAATGGACATTGTAATACCAGCCCAGCGCCCCTTCACGGCAACCTCCTTTGCTGGGTCCTACACTACACTGAATCTTCTCTGGGTTTTAAAAACCTACAAGATCAGCTGGTAAACAAAAAGGAGACTAATGAAGGAGCTAGCAGCTGGGGTGCAAATCCAGCAAAACAGAGCACCCTTCCCTGTTATCCGAACTATGCTATATCAAAAAAACACAGAATGAAACAGGGGTTCCCTTGCTGGTTTCCCACGCTGGTACTGACCTGACTTCAAACTGCACCGGCAGCACTCTTACAATGTGGCTGCCGATGCAGTTTGAAGTCAGGTCAGTACCAGCGTGGGAAACCAGCAAGGGAACCCCTGTTTCATTCTGTGTTTTTTTGAGATATATATATATATCTATATATATAATTGCCTTATTCTGTCTGTCTGTCTTGCTCCAAAATTGTGTCCCGGGACATGTCCTTACGGTGACAAACAGCGGATTGGCTGCTGGCCTCGCCATGGCCCCGCCCCCCTGCACAGATTGGCCGCTCGCCTCGGCTCCTCCCCCCGCACGGATTGGTCGCTCGCCTCGCCTCGGGTCAGCCCCCCCCTCGCACGGATTGGCCATGTCCTTACGGTGACAAACAGCGGATTGGCCGCTGGGCTCGCCATGGCCCCGCCCCCCCGCACGGATTGGCCGCTCGGCTTCACGGATTCGCCATGGCCCCGCCCCCCGCACGGATTGGCCGCTCGTCTCAGCTCCTCCCCCTTGCACGGATTGGCCGCTCTCCTCGCCCAGGCTCCGCCCCCACGCACGGATTGGTCGATCGCCCAGGCTCCGCCCCCCACACGAGGTGAGCGCATCAAGGTCCTGCAGCGGCGGAACGAACACACGCACGCACGCACACACGCACGCACACACGCACACACACACACACACACAGCATCCACATACTCACAACATCCCGTGATATCGCTTGCTTCTCGGCGGCGATACTGTGCAGTGATCTTGCAGGACCTGCCGGAGGATCACATGGCCGGAAGCATGTGGTATCTCTGGATGTTGTGATTGTGTCAGCGCGTGTATGCGATCGGATGTGTGTGAGTGTATGCGATCGGATGTGTGTGAGTGTATGCGATCGGGTGAGTGTATGCGATCGGGTGTGTGTGAGTGTATGCGATCGGATCTGTGAGTGTCGGCAGAGGAGCACGGCGTGCAGCACAGCTGCTGGGACCGGCCACCGGTGGGCACAGGGAGAAGTGGGGTGTGTGTGTGAGTATATGCGATCAGATGTGTGCGTATTTAATGTCTGATGTGTGACTGTGGAGCACGATGGGGAGTGCGCAGCATGGGGGATGGAGCACGATGGGGGGTGCGCAGCATGGGGGATGGAGCACGATGGGGAGTGCGCAGCATGGGAGATGGAGCACGTTTGGGAGTGCGCAGCATAGGGGATGGAGCACGATGGGGAGTGCGCAGCATGGGGGATGGAGCACGATGGGGAGTGCGCAGCATGGGGGATGGAGCACGATGGGGAGTGCGCAGCATAGGGGATGGAGCACGATGGGGAGTGTGCAGCATGGGGGATGGAGCACGATGGGGAGTGCGCAGCATGGGGTTGGAGCACGATGGGGAGTGCGCAGCATGGGGGATAGAGCACGATGGGGGGTGCGCAGCATGGGGGATGGAGCACGATGGGGAATGCGCAGCATGGGGGATGGAGCACGATGGGGAATGCGCAGCATGGGGGGATGGAGCACGATGGGGAATGCGCAGCATGGGGGATGGAGCATGATGGGGAATGCGCAGCATGGGGGATGGAGCACGATGGGGAATGCGCAGCATGGGGGATGGAGCACAATGGGAAGTGGGGATGGAGCACGATGGGGGTGCGCAGCATGGGGGATGGAGCATGATGGGGGGTGCGCAGCATGGGGGATGGAGCACGATGGGGGGTGCACAGCATGGGGGATGGAGCACGATGGGGAGTGCGCAGCATGGGGATGGAGCACGATGGGGAGTGCGCAGCATGGGGGATAGAGCACGATGGGGGGTGCGCAGCATGGGGGATGGAGAACGATGGGGAGTGCGCAGCATGGGGATGGAGCACGATGGGGAGTGTGCAGTATGGGGGATAGAGCACGATGGGGGGTGCGCAGCATGGGGGATGGAGCACGATGGGAAATGCGCAGCATGGGGGATGGAGCACGATGGGGAATGCGCAGCATGGGGGATGGAGCACGATGGGGAATGTGCAGCATAGGGGATGGAGCACGATGGGGAGTGCGCAGCATGGGGGATGGAGCACGATGGGGAGTGCGCAGCATGGGGATGGAGCACGATGGGGAGTGCGCAGCATGGGGGATAGAGCACGATGGGGGGTGCGCAGCATGGGGGATGGAGCACGATGGGGAATGCGCAGCATGGGGGATGGAGCACGATGGGGAATGCGCAGCATGGGGGATGGAGCACGATGGGGAATGCGCAGCATGGTGGATGGAGCACGATGGGGAATGCGCAGCATGGGGGATGGAGCACGATGGGGAATGCGCAGCATGGGGGATGGAGCACAATGGGAAGTGGGGATGGAGCACGATGTGGGGTGCGCAGCATGGGGGATGGAGCATGATGGGGGGTGCGCAGCATGGGGGATGGAGCACGATGGGGGGTGCACATCTCCCCCCAAAACACACACACACACACACTGCCACACACGCACTGCACAACACACCACACACACACTGGGAACCACAAACACTGCCCTACACAGACACCCACACACACAACGCCGCACACACACAACACCCAACACACAAACACCGCGGCACACACAAATATACGCACATACCGCGCAACACACACATTGCACAAAACATACCTCCCCCCAAAACACACACACACACACACCCACACAAACCGCGCAACACACATACACAATGATACAGACACACAGCGCTCTACAAACAACGCAACACACAAACAACACCGCTCTCACCCCCCGCCACACCCAGACAACACCCAGAACATGTACAGCCCCTACACAAACACTTGCTAACTACAGACAACAACATCTATATATATATATATATATATATATATATATATATATATAACAAAAATCATACATTAACTACACAATACGTAAATTCTAGAATACCCGATGCGTAGAATCGGGCCACCTTCTAGTATATATATATATATATATATATATATATATATATTTAATCGTATGAACGTATATCTTACCATCATATAAAAATAAACACCAGACAATAGACAGTGATTGAAAAATATCAAAAGGATAAAAATCAAATTTGAATATCAAGATTTTCTATATATGCAATAGCGTTATCATTTACAATATAGAAATCCTTCTTGTCACCATGGTAGGATCTCAGGGGGCACTCCTCAACAATGTGCTGGATAGTTTGACGATCTGCTCCACAGTCACAGGTCGGAGAGTCATATTTTCCCCACTTATACATAAAATCTGCACAGACGCCAAAGTTTGTTCTGATACGATTTAGAGTAACCCATGTTTTCCTTGGTAGATTGAAGCCTGGTGGAGGGTTTTGTAAATTAGGGAACATTTGGGGATCACCTTCTACTACATTGACCCAAAGTTCTCGCCATTTCTCCTCTAAATTGAAGTTTTGTTCATGCAAGGTGATTGCAGTTCGGATGGGTGGATGTCTTGATTTCAATCGTTGTATTGTAACATCTCTGATATTTTGGTGTATTGGAAGTTTTTCATTATTCACTACTTTAGTGTACTCTTTAAGTAGGAGCTTTTGTCTTCTTAGATTTGCGGGTGCGATATGACCCAGCACAGGTAACCAGTGAACAGGTGTAGGTCTAATAGCACCAGATATTATACGCAAAGAGTTGTTCAGCTGAGTGTCAATTAAGTTTACATGACAGCGATTTAACCATGCTGGAGCACAGTATTCTGCAGCAGAGTACACCAGGGCAAGAGTAGATGTTCTCAAAACAGATGTTGCCGAGCCCCATGAGGATCCACAAAGTTTCTGAATAATATTATTACGTGCTTTCAGTTTCTGTGCCAATTTATCCAGATGGGATTTCAAAGTTAGACTTCTATCAAGGGTTACACCTAAGTACTTAGGATTGAAATTGTGTTTAACAGATTAGCCTTCAAATTGTACTTTAAGTTCAGTCTTGGCACTTGCATTGTGTAAATGAAAGCAACAAACTTCCGTTTTTGATGGGTTAGGTTTTAATCTCCATTGTCGGAAGTACTTTCCCATTACACTAAGATCTTTTGTAATACAAAACAAGAAAATATACGACCAAAATCCAGGGTATAAAGTGAAAAAAACTTTATTGGTAAACAGGTGCAGGGCGGCACAAACAAGTGTGGACATAGGCAATGATCTATAGTGGACTACTGACAAACCATAGATGCTAATAGCTAGTAATGGTAGCGGTTATATGTTAACCGATATACCTAAATGTGTAGTCAGTTAGTACATAGTCCACCAGGAAAACTGCATGGAATATACAAAATGGGATATACACCCAAACAAACTCCTCAAACAACCATCATGGCAACCACATGCAAAGTATATAGGAATAATACATAACTGACCAATAAGGTAGCACATGGTTAGTAGAGGGTTATGGAAAGAACCACAGCCTCCAATGATAAGGGAGACATAGATAATTGCAGTTTTTACCTGGGAGGTGTAAAGACCAAGAGAGCCTGCGTCCAACCCGACGGCCGTTTCGGCTGTAAAGCCTTCGTCAGGGGGCCCCCTGACGAAGGCTTTACAGCCGAAACGGCCGTCGGGTTGGACGCAGGCTCTCTTGGTCTTTACACCTCCCAGGTAAAAACTGCAATTATCTATGTCTCCCTTATCATTGGAGGCTGTGGTTCTTTCCATAACCCTCTACTAACCATGTGCTACCTTATTGGTCAGTTATGTATTATTCCTATATACTTTGCATGTGGTTGCCATGATGGTTGTTTGAGGAGTTTGTTTGGGTGTATATCCCATTTTGTATATTCCATGCAGTTTTCCTGGTGGACTATGTACTAACTGACTACACATTTAGGTATATCGGTTAACATATAACCGCTACCATTACTAGCTATTAGCATCTATGGTTTGTCAGTAGTCCACTATAGATCATTGCCTATGTCCACACTTGTTTGTGCCGCCCTGCACCTGTTTACCAATAAAGTTTTTTTCACTTTATACCCTGGATTTTGGTCGTATATTTTCTTGTTTTGTATTTCAATTAAACGACTTGTCCTAGTCCCCATCCAGGTATTATGACCATCATGGTTTTATCACTGTGTTATATTAATTCCTGGTAAATCATGGAGTGGCTGTGGCTCTTTTTGTAAGATCTTTTGTAAGAACGTCCTCTGCTTCCTCCATTGTTTTGCTTACCATAGCAAGTGCCTAGTCATCGGCATATCCAAATTTCCGTGACACTGCAATGCAATGTGCAATGTTAGTCCGCCTCCACGTGGTGCACCCTGGGTAACGCTAAAGGACTAACAATCTTGATGACCAAACAATCAAATTATATCTAGATTTCCTGGTCAGTATATCTTACCTCATACCTGATAATCAACAGAGGAACAAAGGAACAACTTTGACAATGCCCAAAACATATAATGGTATTGTCACAAATGTCACTCCTCAAATGAAAGATCTTGAACCCATGGTGAATATCTGCCAAATTAATATTGAAGGTATCAGCCGCCTAAAATGTGTTTTCCTCCACAAGTTCCTCACTGATAACAAAATAGATGTACTTGTTCTTCAGGAAACGCATGTTGAAAATGAAGATCAACTCCTAGTTCGTGGCTCCATCTATGGCTTTGATCTAATTGGTGCTACATATGACTTTCATTACGGTGTAGCCACATATGTGAAAAGTAACATTGAAAACGCAATGCTTGTATCTACATCTGTTGAAAATGACATCCATGAAGTTGTGAGCAAAGTTGGCGATATCACAATTGTTAATATTTACAAGCCTCCTGCAGTACAATGGCCCACAGAAGTCATTCATGTTCACCCACACCCTACTGTATACATAGGAGATTTTAATAGCCACCACGAGCTTTTGGCAATATGCTAGCAACGATGACAATGGCGATTATCTGGTAAACTGGTCTGAAGCGCATAATATATTCCTCGTTTTTGATGCAAAGGACTTTCCAACTTTCCAGTCAGCAGCCTGGCAGAGAGGATACAATCCTGACTTATGTTTTGTCTCACGCAATAGAAATAATCAACCTGGGGGGCGGAGCCGGACATGGCTGAGTGAGGACGCTACTTGCTAGAGCTCCTCTAAATAATCCTCCATAGAACCGGTGTATTAGCCACAATGGGCAAATCTGCAGTAAAAAAGAACAAGCCCGGTAAGCCCAGCACCTCGGGGAAGCCTCCTGCACCCCAGGGCACCATCGGGGCTTATTTAACACGCTCCCGGGAGCCTGAGACCGGCTCACTGCCACAGAAAGAGCTGTGGCCTACAGGGCCTGAAAGAAGCCCTGCCACAGCGCCAATGAGGGCAGCAATCCAGGGGACCCAGAGAAGGGGTGAGGAGATGGAGATCCCCCGTGGCCCGGGAGGGCCCTCCGATAGTCCAACGGCAGTGGCAGGAGCTGATGTACCCCCCGCAACTGGGACGGCATTACCTCCAGCGGCGCCATTCCAAGATGGCGGCCGCGATCCTGGGACGCTAGCAGGCAGCCTAGGGCTGGAGGACAGGTTTCCCGCGGCAGCGACCCTACCTGCATCACCTTCCGTGGTGCCTCCGCTGCGTCCGGGCGGCTCCGGCGACATGCCTGCAGCCGTACATCGTGAAGCTGGGAGTGCGGCGTGCGGGAGCGGGACGCATGGGTGCTCGGGCCCAGGAGATGACTCACCGCTGCGAGCCCGAGCACTGAAGAAGCAGACGACACAGGGAGAAGCTGCAGCTCTGACACCACCGCTCGTGTCCACACAAGCAAGCGCAGGGACCAGAGGTGAGGAGGGAGCAGCAGTAAACCCTGCGGGCCGGCTGTACTACAGGAATCAGGTACAGGGCCCACAGTTAGACCTGGGAAGCGGAGTGCACTCTAGTGGGGGGAACAACACCCCCAGTCACTCACCAAGAGCTACACAATCCTCAGGGGGAGCAGGCAATGGAGGAGGGCCACCTACATCTCAGATGGCTACCAATGAGCCCTGGGGGACACCTCAGAGAGAGGCGCATTCACCAGATACCTGGTCCACTGGGTCCTCCTGGGCTGAGAGTCCGACAGCCACCGTCAGGGACCTAGATAGGGGCCCATTAATCCCTGTGAATGGGGGACCCAGAATACTGGGGGCACCCCCAATACTTCTCACATCTGCACCACAAGTATGGGACGGCATCAAAAATCCCCAGAACACGCAGACGCTGACATATGGACCGGCCCTTCAGGACTCTTTTTTACGCATACCCAAATATGTTTCACGCGGCCGCCTCAATGGGCGACGAGCGCCCGGCATCTCTGGCAGACCTACGGTCCCTGTTACAAGCAATCCCCACCAAGAGTGACATTGCAGCTCTGGCTAATCAAGTAGTGGCGGAGTGCAAACAAGAATTTATTCAGCTGCGACAAGATCTCTCTTCACTTACTCACAGGGTAGATACCCTGACAGAGCAACAATCTGATTCTCAGGTATCTATCCGATCTATCCAAGAAACTGCTGAAAACCAATCTAAGCAACTATTTGCCCTTCAGCAGCATGTGGATGACCTAGAGAACAGAAACAGACGAAACAATCTGCGAATCAGAGGTCTTTCGGAATCTATTGCCGCCCCTGATATCCCTGCTGCTCTTCGTTCCATCTTCAACAATTTGTTAAAGAGGCCACCAGGAGCTCCCCTTGAACTTGATAGAGCCCATAGAGCTCTACGCCCTCCGGATCCGGATGACTCCCGCCCAAGAGATATCGTATGCAGAGTACATTTTTTTGCTGTAAAAGAGGCCATTCTACAGGCAGCCAGGAGAAAACAGAACTTATCATACAATGGCTCTACCTTTCGCATAATGCCTGACCTCTCACGACACACTCTGGCCCAACGTGCGACTCTTAAACCCCTCCTTGATGTCTTGAAAGAGAGAGGTCTGCCATTCCGGTGGGGATTTCCGTTTTCCCTATCGGTACAGAAGGACTCCCGATGGATGACCCTGCGTTCTCCAGAGGACCTCCCGGCTTTTATCAAGAGTCTGAATCTGCCTGCAATGTCTATTGCAGCCTGGCCAACTACACTACTCCAGCCGTGGGTGCCCAGGGGACGGCCTACCTCCTCTAGACCACCTCCACCTACTGAGTCCAGCAGGGGGTTGCCTCCGAGAGGAGAACGGGGTCGCAGGGCGGGCCGCCCGCGTTAGCTGATCCCGAGGAAACCAAAGGCTGACAACACCTGTATGACTTATACCTCTTACAGTAATGAGGCTCACGTGGCTTCCACATGATACCCACCAGTCTATTCATAGCCCGTATCCCATAAGAATTTATTTCCTTTACCGGTGTCTATGGTTATCCATAATGTTTTTTCTTTCTTAGTATATATGGAGCTCTGCTCGGATATGTCGGACTTCCTTTTTCCCCAAATAGGTTGGGATCCTCTGTCCTGCCTAGATGAGGCGGATATGTTCCCTAGGAACGTTTGTTCGGATTCAGTTAACAATGATAGGCTTTTTTTGCCTGTTGTTCTTCTTGTTTTTTTCTCTTTCTTCCTTTTTTTCCCACTACCTCTTACTTTTCTCAAGTCTCCCCTTCTCCATATCTTCGGCGGCCGGGCTGAACGTGTCCGATTCTCTTTCTTAAATATCTCTAATGACTTATTCTCTTATAGATGGCGGACTTAACCATCGCTTCTTTCAATGCCAGGGGCCTCAATGTTCCGGAGAAAAGGACACAGATATTGTATCATCTTCATAAACAGAAGGTGAGAATAGCGTGTTTACAGGAGACACACTTTAAACAAGGACATGCCCCTATTCTTAAAAATAAATATTACCGGACATGGGTATCCTCGGATAACCCTGACTCCCGCTCAAAAGGTGTGGCAATAGCCATCCATAAATCCCTCCCACATCAAATCATAAAGTGCACGACAGATAGTCTTGGCAGATACATTATTCTCTCACTGAGGGTGGGGACCCACATCTTCACGATAATTAACGCGTACGCCCCAAATCACAAACAGGATAGTTTTATTTCCCGCCTGATCAGTACCGCGATCCCCCTGATACAAGGTACGGTGATTTTATGTGGGGACCTTAATATCACCCTAGACCCTACTTTAGACAACTCAAAAGGGAAATCCAGTATTGCATACACCACTATCAAACGAATTAAAAAAGCCTTACTACGCATGCAGCTGTTCGACACCTGGAGAATACAACACCCATCGGACAGAGACTACAGTTTCTATTCCCACACCCAGGATTCATATAGCCGTCTTGATTACATACTGGTACAACATAGCGCGCTCCCTTGGGTCCAACACACGAGAATGGATAATATATTATGGTCAGACCATGCGCCGGTATATTGCACGATTGAGATCCCCTCCCTTACTGCTCCTAGGGGGTCGTGGCGTCTGAACGAGTCATTGCTACTGGATGAGCTTTGCGTTTCGGATATCCAGACCTCCATTGCAAGATTCATGGAGGACCACTCAGTAGATGACACAGCCCCCACGTATAAGTGGGAGGCACTGAAATGTGTCCTACGTGGCATTTTTATTAAGCATGGGTCTCGAATCAAGAAAGAGAAAGCCCAAGACATAGTAAAAGCTCTCCATAGGGTATCTGAGCTGGAGCTCATCCACAAGCAAGCTTTATCGGCCACGAACTTACGGGCACTCCTACAGGCTAGATTCGAGGTTAAGAAACTGCTTGATTCCTCATATCAGCGTTTGATACAGGTAGGGAAGGGGAAGTTTTATGAGTTTGGGGATAAACCCGGCAGGTTGTTAGCAAACGCGTTGAGGGAGGGCAGAGCTCACACCCTCATCCCCTGCATCAAGAACTCACGCGACGAATTACTTTACGCCACCCCAGACATCTCAAATACCTTTCATGACTATTATTCCAAGTTGTATAATTTACCTGTCGAGCCCCATAGACCGAGTGATGTAAACCCCTCAATGCCCTCACCTTTTAGATGTCCCGACAGTTCTATCATAGACAACTTGGAAAGTCCATTTTTACTGGAAGATTTATTGGCAGTGATTCGCGATACCCCGGGCAATAAGTGTCCTGGCCCTGACGGGTTCCCCGCCAAATTTTATAAATCCTTCTCGGAACAATTAGCACCTCTAATGCTCCTTTCCTTCAATTCAATCTCGGACTCAGTCCCCTTTCCGCCTCACTCCACCACAGCTCATATTTCCCTAATTCAAAAGCCCGGAAAAGATCCCATGACATGTAGCAGTTATAGACCAATATCACTACTTAACGTAGATTTAAAAATTTATGCCAAGCTTTTGGCAAACAGACTTAGCCCCTTGCTCCCTAACTTGATCCACCTTGATCAGGTTGGATTTGTCCCAGGTAGAGAGGCAAGGGACAATACCATAAAAACCCTGGATTTAATCCAACATGCACACAATAAAAAGCTGCCCATGATGTTACTATCTTTGGATGCTGAGAAGGCTTTCGACAGAGTCTCCTGGCAGTCGTTATCACAGACCCTAGACCATATAGGCCTGGGGCCAGTTTTCTCGTCTAAAATTATGGCGTTATATCACTCCCCGACTGCTCTCCTTAGGATTAATGGCACTCTGACGAAACCCTTCTCCATCCGAAACGGGACACGACAGGGTTGCCCCTTGTCACCGTTACTATATGTATTAGTCATGGAACACTTGTTGTCAGCCATCCGGGCTAACCCAGACATACGGGGAATTAGGATTGCCAATCGGGAGCATAAATGCGCTGCTTTCGCCGACGATCTTCTGGTATATTTAAGTAGCCCCACCACATCCCTCCCGTCCTTAATGATGGAACTAAACCGGTTTAGTAAGTGGTCCAATTTTAAAATTAATTTTGATAAATCAGAGGCCCTAAATATCTCCTTGCCCCAATCGACTGTAAATGTTATAAAACCAAACTTCCCCTTTAGATGGCCACCCCATGGTAGCATCGGATACTTAGGCATCAAGATTCCATCTGACCTATCCAGACTCTTTCAATTAAACTATCAGAGTTTTCTGTCACGGCTCGAGGGGGATCTGACTCGGTGGCATGGGGGCACTCTTTCATGGTTTGGCAGGATCAGTGCACTCAGGATGACGGCCCTCCCGAGATTGCTATATTTGCTGCAGACGGCCCCGGTCTATGTACCGGCAACCTATTGGGCCAAGATGCAGCGCATGTTCGGTAGATTTGTCTGGTCTGGAAGACGCCCTCGTATTGGAAGTGGCGTCTTGACTAGGACCAAAGGTGCAGGAGGAACGGGGCTGCCCGATTGTAGGCGATACTACTTGGCGGCAGCTCATGCCAGGGTTTTGGATCTTCTACATAATTCTAGCTCTAAACTGTGGGTTAGCCTGGCACAAGAAATATGCCCCTTATCAATTCCGACCCTGCCGTGGACCTGGCCACTCCTCACCAAACATAAAATTGAGATGTCTTATAGCACCAAGCAGACTCTAAAAACGGTGCATTCTGGGCCGTCACGTAATCTCCTGATCCAACCTAAAGGGCCCCTTATGCCACTGACGGACAACCCGGAGTTTCTGCCGGGGGCATCTTCCAACAATTTTCTAGGAAGCACGAAATTGAACCCCTTGAGGCTAAATCGAGTGATTCCGAGGGGGTCCATTATCCCACTTCAGGAGATAGTAGAGAGTTGTAATTTTAAACTACGTTTTCATTTTGAATATGCCCAACTCAAGCACTTCTTGACTTCCCAAGATACTATCATGACTCACCCCTCACCCCAAACCCCTTTTGAAAATCTATGCACAGGTTCCTCTAATACGCGCCATGCTATATCAAGGGTGTACAAGCTTCTGACGAGTACAGTAGAGGCGTCGCCTCCTCGCTTCTGTAAAGCTTGGGAGTTAGAGCTCAACCAACCGATTACCGGGAGCCAATGGGAACGTTGTTATCGCCTGACCCACAGGTCCGTGATTGCCACTAGGATGCAGGAAACTAGCTATAAAATACTTTCCAGGTGGTACAGGGTTCCGGCGTCTCTACACGCGTGGTGCCCCGAAATACCTGACTCTTGCTGGCGATGTGGAGCCTCGGGAGGCACCATGTCCCACATCTGGTGGCACTGCCCGAGCCTGTCGGTCTTTTGGAGCAAGGTACTGGCAGCCATACGGGGGGCCACAGGAATTGTGATCCCCAGTCGCCCGGAGGCAGTTTTACTGTATATCTTTGACGTATCAGAAAAGGTTTTTAAGAAATCGATCCTAGGCCACCTTCTCCAGGCCGCCAAGACCGTGATTCCTCGGCGGTGGAAAGATCCTAACCCCCCGACGGTAGATGAGTGGATAACAGAGGTAACTGTTATTCACCGCATGGAAATGGTGATGGCCCAATCTCGAGGGCAGGCGGTGGAAACGGCCTCCAAGTGGTTCCAATGGGACTCCTTCTTGTCTAGTAAAACACTTCTTGAACTACTTTAACCTCCGGACGGGGGGCACTCTGGCCTTTTCTTTTCCAGATAGTTCACACCGCACTTTTGATAAATTTTCAGCTCATCGGACATTGCATCAGTCCCGGTCGCCTCACTCTGCTTTCTATTCTCTCCCTTCTCTGCACTACCCCTATTTTTCTAGACTCTGTGACTTCCTCTTGTTTGAATATCTTCTCCTTGATTTATCGTTTTATTGTTTTGTTTTTTTCTAGTGATTATCTATGTTCCATTTATACCATCCATAGAATGTTGCGAAGCCGGCGAAGGCTTGGTTTAGCATTAACTTCTGATCTGTTTCATTTGCAATAGTATGGATGTATGTTCTAATTTTGTATTTCCTGGAAAATTAATAAAATCTTAAATTGGAAAAAAAAAAAAGAAATAATCAACCTTTGTCTACATCTCGATGTGTTGTCAAACATTTCCCTCCTAGCCAGCATCGCCCTGTGATCATCACCATTGGAGTATCTATTCCTCTTGTAACGTCGTATCCGCGTCCTCGATGGAACCTTGCCAAAGCCAACTGGAAGAAGTTTGCAGATCACCTTGATAAGTGTATCGGCTGGATACAACCAATCAGTAAAAACTATGAACGGTTTTGTAAAGCAGTTATTACAGCTGCAAAGAAATCAATACCACGTGGCTTTCGCAAAGAATATATCCCAGGATGGTCTGATGAATGTGAACAACTGTACAGACAATTTATTGAGAGTGAAGATGGTGAAATTGGTGAGGAATTGTTGAACAAACTGAATGCAGCACGTTGTATTAAATGGATGGAAACAGTTGAGAATTTGGACTTTAAAAGGTCCAGCAGAAAAGCATGGTCTCTTTTAAGAAAACTAGAAGGAAATCGTAAAGTAAAGCACAAAACGAATTCTATAACTTCAAATCAAATTGCAGCACATATTGTGAACATATCAAGAAGCCCAAAAGACCGAGCTCACACCATAGAAGTTAAAAGTAAGTTTAAGCTACTAAAATCATCAGTGGCACCATCTGAAGAATACTCACGTGCTTTTACAACCTGTGACATTGAAATTGCCCTTGCTGAAACTAAAATTAACAAAGCTCCCGGCTCTGATGGGATCCATCCTGAATTTCTCAAAAACTGTGGACCTTATGCGAAAAAATGGATGGCAAAGTTCTTCTCAGATATTATAGAGAATGCTCAAGTCCCTAGTAAATTAAAACATGCCAAAATAATTGCATTGTTAAAACCTGGGAAGCCTGAAGATAATCCATCAAGCTATAGACCCACTGCCTTGTTGAGTTGCTTATATAAGCTCTTAGAACGCTTAATATATAACAAGATCAGTCTAAAGATTTTCGACTCAATACCTATAGAGCAAGCCAGCTTCAGACCTGCTCGACACTGTAGTGACCAAGTCTTAGCTTTGACAACTCTCATTGAAGCTGAATTCCAGAAGAACAAGAAAGTTTCAGTGGCGTTTATCGATCTCTCTGCTGCATATGATACTGTGTGGAGGGAAGGACTTTTATATAAATTTCTGAAGGTGATTCCATGTAAGAAAATTATGTACCTCTTGAACAATATATATATATATATATATATATATATATGACCCGCCCCAGGGCCGTGGGGTACTCGGTTCCCGGTGTTGGTTAATGGGATTATGTCACGGGGGCCTGTGCCCGGTTCCGTGGCCCTGGTGGTCGCTGAAAGTCAATAAATAATAAAAATAAAAAAAATAAAAATAAAATAAAAAACAAATAATAAAGAAAAAAATAAAATTAATAAATAAATAAAAGTATTTCGTGACTCCACCTACGGTTCCAGTATGGTTACTGGGGCTGCAGGTCAGACCCCTGGGGTGATGGTTAGGCAGCCAGTTGTTTACGCTTCCCATAGGTGAAGCAGGGGCCCCCAGGGCAGTTTTAGTAGTACACAGATATGGCGGCCGTTTTTCCTCGCAGCCTTTTCAACTGTCACTTTAGTGCAGCAGCCTATGGCTCCTCAGATGAAGAAATAATGTGTGTCACACCAATTCATTAACTCTGACCAGATTTTACTTGCAGGTGTTAAAAAAGGGGTTCAGTTTCTGATGTTACAGTTTTTGGGTAATCTGGGAACAGTTCAGGATCTCTGCACCAGGTTAGTTGTGTGGCCTCCCTGCTG
>NC_134353.1:431610902-431698402 GCF_048569485.1 Anomaloglossus baeobatrachus
TATATATACATATATATATATATACATATATATATATACATACAGTTAGGTCCAGAAATATTTGGACAGTGACACAATTTTCGCGAGTTGGGCTCTGCATGCCACCACATTGGATTTGAAATGAAACCTCTACAACAGAATTCAAGTGCAGATTGTAACGTTTAATTTGAAGGTTTGAACAAAAATATCTGATAGAAATTGTAGGAATTGTACACATTTCTTTACAAACACTCCACATTTTAGGAGGTCAAAAGTAATTGGACAAATAAACCAAACCCAAAAAAAAAAATTTTATTTTCAATATTTTGTTGCGAATCCTTTGGAGGCAATCACTGCCTTAAGTCTGGAACCCATGGACATCACCAAACGCTGGGTTTCCTCCTTCTTAATGCTTTGCCAGGCCTTTACAGCCGCAGCCTTCAGGTCTTGCTTGTTTGTGGGTCTTTCCGTCTTAAGTCTGGATTTGAGCAAGTGAAATGCATGCTCAATTGGGTTAAGATCTGGTGATTGACTTGGCCATTGCAGAATGTTCCACTTTTTTGCACTCATGAACTCCTGGGTAGCTTTGGCTGTATGCTTGGGGTCATTGTCCATCTGTACTATGAAGCGCCGTCCGATCAACTTTGCGGCATTTGGCTGAATCTGGGCTGAAAGTATATCCCGGTACACTTCAGAATTCATTCGGCTACTCTTGTCTGCTGTTATGTCATCAATAAACACAAGTGAACCAGTGCCATTGAAAGCCATGCATGCCCATGCCATCACGTTGCCTCCACCATGTTTTACAGAGGATGTGGTGTGCCTTGGATCATGTGCCATTCCCTTTCTTCTCCAAACTTTTTTCTTCCCATCATTCTGGTACAGGTTGATCTTGGTCTCATCTGTCCATAGAATACTTTTCCAGAACTGAGCTGGCTTCATGAGGTGTTTTTCAGCAAATTTAACTCTGGCCTGTCTATTTTTGGAATTGATGAATGGTTTGCATCTAGATGTGAACCCTTTGTATTTACTTTCATGGAGTCTTCTCTTTACTGTTGACTTAGAGACAGATACACCTGCTTCACTGAGAGTGTTCTGGACTTCAGTTGATGTTGTGAACGGGTTCTTCTTCACCAAAGAAAGTATGCGGCGATCATCCACCACTGTTGTCATCCGTGGACGCCCAGGCCTTTTTGAGCTCCCAAGCTCACCAGTCAATTCCTTTTTTCTCAGAATGTACCCGACTGTTGATTTTGCTACTCCAAGCATGTCTGCTATCTCTCTGATGGATTTTTTCTTTTTTTTCAGCCTCAGGATGTTCTGCTTCACCTCAATTGAGAGTTCCTTAGACCGCATGTTGTCTGGTCACAGCAACAGCTTCCAAATGCAAAACCACACACCTGTAATCAACCCCAGACCTTTTAACTACTTCATTGATTACAGGTTAACGAGGGAGACGCCTTCAGAGTTAATTGCAGCCCTTAGAGTCCCTTGTCCAATTACTTTTGGTCCCGTGAAAAAGAGGAGGCTATGCATTACAGAGCTATGATTCCTAAACCCTTTCTCCGATTTGGATGTGAAAACTCTCATATTGCAGCTGGGAGTGTGCACTTTCAGCCCATATTATATATATAATTGTATTTCTGAACATGTTTTTGTAAACAGCTAAAATAACAAAACTTGTGTCACTGTCCAAATATTTCTGGACCTAACTGTATACATATATATACATACATATATATATATATATACACACACATATATATATATATATATATATATACACACACATACACATATATGTGTATATATATATATATATATATATATACTGTGAGGTAGTGTGGTCGGCTGCGCAGCAGAAGACACGGGATCCAGGCATCAAGGTTCACAGCATCCGGTTTAATAGTCAAACAAAAGTCCATAACATTACACATGGGCCTCTCCGGCAGAGAACTCAGGGAGTTGTGTTCACTCCCTCACACACTAAGCTCCCACGCCCATCTTTCTGTTTCCTTTTAACCCTGTAGGGAAACAGCATTAACCCCGGAGTGGAGTTACTTTCTATCATGGAGTGAGCACAACCGGGGCGAGACGTACCGGCCGTCATAGATAACCCCGGTCACAGTCTCACATACCCCCCCCCCCCCCTCAGTTCAAGCGAGCGGGGTTGAACTCCCGCCATCAAACACGGGCCGCGGGACAAGGCATCGGCGTTGCCCTGCAACCTACCGGCCCGGTGTTCAACCGTAAACCGGAAGTTCTGCAGAGAAAGGAACCACCGGGTAACCCGGGCATTCCGTTCCTTGGCGGACCTCATCCAGACCAGGGGAGAGTGATCCGTCACCAAGCGAAACTGCCGTCCCAGCAGGTAATAGCGTAGGGACTCCAAGGCCCACTTGATCGCCAGGCACTCCTTCTCCACTACGCTATAATTCCGCTCGGGAGGGGTGAGCTTCCTACTTAAGAAGGTGACGGGGTGTTCCTCCCCCTGAACCACCTGAGACAGCACTGCCCCCAGGCCGACCTCCGAGGCGTCAGTCTGTACTATGAACTCCTTCCGGAAATCAGGGTTTACAAGAACGGGCTGTCCGCACAGAACCCCCTTCAGGGCCCGGAAGGAGTCCTCGGCCTGCGGAGTCCAGCGCACCATGACGGACTTCTTGCCTTTGAGAAGGTCCGTCAAGGGGGCTGATAGTCCCGCAAAATCTTTTACAAACCTCCTGTAGTACCCCACGATACCCAGGAAGGCCCTAACCTGCTTCGTGGTCAGGGGTCTAGGCCACTTCTGGATCGCCTCAACCTTGTTAATTTGGGGCTTAATCACTCCTTGGCCTATCACGTAGCCCAAGTAGCGGGCTTCCGTGAGTCCCAACGCACATTTCTTGGGATTGGCTGTCAATCCGGCTGTTCGAAGCGCGTCCACCACCGCTTGTACCTGTTCCAAGTGGGTCTGCCACTCAAAGCTGTAAATGATGACGTCATCAAGGTACGCTGATGCATACGCCTGGTGGGGTTCCAGCACCAAGTCCATCAACCTCTGGAACGTGGCCGGAGCGCCATGTAACCCAAAAGGCAAGACAACATAGTGGAAGAGACCCTCCGGCGTAACAAAGGCGGTTTTCTCCTTGGCGGACTCCGTCAGTGGCACCTGCCAGTACCCCTTGGTCAGGTCGAGCGTGGTAAAATATCGCGCCTGTCCCAGCCTATCAATCAGCTCATCCACCCGGGGCATGGGGTAGAGATCGAACTTGGATATTTCGTTCAATCTCCTAAAGTCATTGCAGAATCTTAAGGAGCCATCGGGTTTTGGTATTAGGACAATGGGACTAGCCCATTCACTCCGGGATTTTTCGATGACCCCCAGGCGTAGCATTGTCTTCACTTCCTCTGATATGGCTTGTCTTCGAGCCTCCGGTACGCGGTATGACTTCAGGCGAACCTTCAGGTGGGGCTCGGTGACAATGTCATGTTGTATCAGACTGGTCCTACCTGGCAACTCGGAGAAGACATCGGGGTTCTGCTGAACCAGCCGTCTGGCCTCTCGCCTCTGTTGCTTGGTGAGGGCTTCTCCAATCCTTACTTCTGGTTCGTCCTCTCCGGAGGTTGCTGGAACCGGGTTTGAACGACCCGAAGAGGAGGGAGATGGGGAAAAATCAACCATCAGGCTTTCCCGTTCCTGCCACGGTTTTAATAGGTTGACATGGTATATTTGTTCAGGTTTCCGCCTGCCGGGCTGCAATACTTTATAGTTGACCACCCCGACTCTTTCCTTTATCTCGTAGGGGCCTTGCCACTGAGCCAGGAATTTACTCTCCGCCGTGGGGATCAATACCAACACCCGATCCCCGGGTTTAAAGGTCCGCACGGTGGCTTGTCTATTGTAGCGGCCGCTTTGCGCGGCCTGAGCCTCCTGTAAATGCTCCTTCACAATTGGCATAACAGCGCTTATGCGGTTCTGCATTCCTAAAATGTGTTCAATCACACTTTTATGGGGGGTGGGCTCTTGCTCCCATGTTTCCTTTGCCAGGTCCAACAATCCCCGGGGATGTCGCCCGTATAACAATTCAAAAGGCGAAAACCCCGTGGATGCCTGTGGCACCTCTCGTATGGCAAACATCAAATAGGGAAGCATCATATCCCAGTCTTTCCCGTCTTTGGAGATCACCCTTTTTAGCATGGTTTTCAGGGTTTTATTGAATCGTTCTACTAACCCATCCGTCTGAGGATGATACACAGACGTACGCAACTGCTTGATCTGGAGTAGCCGGCATAGTTCTTTGGTCACTTTAGACATGAATGGAGTCCCCTGATCCGTAAGGATCTCCTTGGGCAACCCCACCCGGCAGAACACAGAAAACAACTCCCGAGCTATAAGCTTCGCCGCAGTATGTCTGAGAGGTATCGCCTCTGGATACCGGGTGGCATAGTCAACGATCACTAGGATGTGTTGGTGCCCTCGAGCAGACTTTACGAGGGGCCCCACCAGATCCATCCCTATCCGTTCAAAAGGGACTTCTATAATGGGTAACGGCACCAACGGACTGCGAAAGTGGGCCAGTGGTGCGGTAAGCTGACACTCCGGGCAGGTTTCGCAGAACCGTTTTACCTCCCCAAAGACCCCGGGCCAATAAAACCTTTGCAATATTCGCTCCTGCGTTTTCTTGACCCCTAGGTGACCACTCATCAGGTGTTTATGAGCCAAGTCGAGGACCCGCCGGCGATACGGCTGGGGCACCACCAACTGCTCTACCCCCACGCCCCGTATTTCATCTACCCGGTAGAGTAAATCCTGCTTAAGAGCAAAATGGGGGTACCTTACCTGGGCACCGGGCAGCTGTGCCACCCCGTCAATTACTAACACCCTATTCCGGGCATGTATTAATGTAGGGTCCTGGAGTTGGGCTGTCCCAAACGCATCCGGGGATGCCTCCAAGTCCGGGATGGGCTCGACCGTCTCAGCCTCTCCTGCCAATACCTCTAGGGGCGACCTATCGGGTTCACACTCTGTCCCTATCATGGGGACCCCTATGGCAGGCGTCCCGGATTCAGGATTGTAGGGCTCAGGTCCCGGACTGTCCAATACCTGAAGGGACTTAGGAGGCCCCTTCCATAGAGTCCAAAAATACGGCAGATCCCTTCCTAGGATCACGTCATAGGGAAGAGAGTTAATAAGTCCCACCTCATGTTGCACCTGACCGCAAGGTGCTGTGATGGTGACGATCCCCGTGGGATAGTCTCGGCGGTCCCCATGTATGCAAACCACCCCCACGGTACGTCCTGTGGCCTTTACTTTAGCCCTTAGAGTTGATCGCACAAGGGTCACTAAGCTTCCGGAATCCAACAAGCTGGTAACCGGACATCCATTCACCTGTATATGGCACAAGTGGGGCTCCGTCTCTGGGGAGACCAGGTCAGCGGTACACACCACCTGAGCATACATTGAACCCCGCCGGGTAACCCCACAATCCATGGGCTCCGTGGTGAGTGGACACTGGGCTTCCATATGTCCCACCCGCTGGCACCGCCAACATCTAACAGGGAAGGAAACCCCCTTGACGAGTTGTCGTTTGGGGTACATAACCTTCCGGACCTCAGGGACGGCGGGCGCGGCCTCAGACGGGACGGTAGCGGACTCCTGCACCGGTGTCGGTGGTGGGTCCTTGGCCCTAGGCTTGGAGGGGCCGGACCGACGGGCGGTACGCAAAGTCTCAGTGTCCCGTATCAAGTCCTGCGTAGCCACATGCCGCTCTACCAGGGACACTAATTGGTCCAGGGTACTCGGGTCGCCCTGTCCTACCCACCGTTGAATGGTGACGGGTAAAGTGCGCACAAAACGATCAACTACTACCCTTTCCACCATTTGCGCCGGGCTCAGAGTGTCAGGCTGCAACCACTTTTTTACGAGATGCAACAAGTCATAGGCCTGGGAGCGTACGGGTTTGGCTTCCTCATAGAACCACTGATTTACCCGCTGAGCCCGTACATAGGTATTCACCCCCAACCGAGCCAGTATTTCGGCTTTCAAAGTCGCATATTCTATGGCGTCCTCGGTACAGAGGTCCAGGTACGCTTTTTGGGGCTCCCCCGTCAGATAGGGCGACAATACCTCAGCCCACTGGGGGGTCGGCAGCTTTTCCCGCTCGGCCACCCGCTCAAACACCGCCAGGAACGCTTCCACATCATCCCCCGGGGTCATCTTTTGCAACGCTTGTCTCACCGCTTTCCGGACGCTGCCGTTGTCACCCGGTCCCGGGGTTGTTGCTGCCGGTCCGGCACGGATCGACTTGGCCAGGAGAACCATCTGTTCTTGGTGTCTTTGTTCCTGCAATTTCAAGGATTGGAGCAGGTGTGCATTGGTCTGTTGCTGCTGTGCATTAGCCTGAGCCAAATGCTTTAGTATGTCCTCCATGGCGTCGCCGGGTTTGGGCTGTAGTATAGCCGCTTGAATCCAGGACATGTGCTACCGGGTCACCAGAAAAGGAAGCTACACCTCACCGGGCTGGCATGCCCGCCGATTCTCCACCATATGTGAGGTAGCGTGGTCGGCTGCGCAGCAGAAGACACGGGATCCAGGCATCAAGGTTCACAGCATCCGGTTTAATAGTCAAACAAAAGTCCATAACATTACACATGGGCCTCTCCGGCAGAGAACTCAGGGAGTTGTGTTCACTCCCTCACACACTAAGCTCCCACGCCCATCTTTCTGTTTCCTTTTAACCCTGTAGGGAAACAGCATTAACCCCGGAGTGGAGTTACTTTCTATCATGGAGTGAGCACAACCGGGGCGAGACGTACCGGCCGTCATAGATAACCCCGGTCACAGTCTCACAATACACATACATATATATATCTATACATACACATATACATATATACACACACACACACATTATATATACATATATATATATATATATATATATATATATATACATACATACATACATATATATATATATATATATATATATATATATATATATATACACACACACACATATATATATACATACACATATACATATATATACATACACATATACATATATATACATACACATATACATATATATATATATATATATATAAAAACATATACATATTATATATATATATATATATATATATATATATATATATATATATATATATATATATACACATACACACACACACACACACACACACACACATATACACATATATACAGTATACACACTGTCATGATGTGTTTTGCCTTCTCCCTGTATTTGCTGTAATACTATGTCTTGGGATGTAAGTGACCATACCCCCCCCAGCCTGTATCATATTGCAATCAGGCTTCAGCAGTAGCTATTGTCATTGATTTGGTGGGGGTTGCATATATATATTGTTCTTCTCAGCATGGGACTTCTCCAATCTACAACTTGGTCAACAGAACAGAGCCAGCAGTCTAAAGTCCATTCATGCATCAAATGGCCAGGGGGAGGTGTGCCCACCTAAGGGGCTGATCCCAGGAGAGAAGAACATGTTAGAGCAGTTAGTTGGGAGCTGAGTTTTGAAGAGGAAGGGAGCGAGATCTGATTCTGCGGACAGATCTCGCCGTCCAGTGGATTGTGTGGGATTTCTGGGACTCTGAAAAGGACTATTACGTCGTGATCTGGCACTTTGGATTATCGGGAGGTGCCCCCGAATCTGTGTTATTTGGACTTGTCGTGTGCTGTTCCTGTATTCCTGTTAGTAAACCTGTTGGATCATCCTCGGCCTGTTGTCTCTGCTTGCTCTGCTGTACACCCCGTCACAAACTGGTGGCAGCGGCGGGATCAGAGCAGAAGAAATGGAGGACAACGGCCAATCAACGTCTGAAACCAGAACCTCAAGATACAGGAACTGGACTGTGGTGAGCCTACAAACAAAGGCCCGTGAATTAGGTGTCGGCTACAAAGAACTCTCTAAGGAGCAACTAATTGAGGCATTGGAAAACGCTTGCCTGCAAGATGGCACCGGAGGAACAATTTCCACAGCAAGGGGAGCAAAGACGGGAGCCGGAGGTAAATACCCAAAAAAGTCAATGGGTTGTGTGGTACGAGGAGGAGATGGCCTTGCTGGGAGAGGAGACCACCATAGAATATAAGATGGAGGTCATGCGTGGAGCTAAAGAGAAGGAGCGCAGGATGGAGGAGATGGCATTGCTGGATAAGCAGCTCGCTGTGGAAGCCGCGAGAGGTTCCAGACAGACTGTAACCCCAGCACCCATCATGAGGGAACTTCCCAGGGTGTCCCGCAAAGACTTCAAGCAGTTTAATGAGGCTGCTGGTGACATTGAGGGCTTCTTCCAGGACTTTGAGCATCAGTGTCGATTAATGGAAGTCCCAGAAAGGGAGCGCGTCCGGCATCTGGTTGGGCTCTTAGAGGGTGGAGCTGCTGCAGCCTATAGAGCTATGGACCCTCGGTGGAACTGTGAGTATGCGGATATTAAACAGACTATTCTAGAACATTATGCTGTAACGCCAGACACTTACAGGACTCAGTTCCGTACTTTAGCATGTGATGAGGAAGTGTCCTTCAAGATGTATGCCCACAAACTCAAACATCTGTGGCATCGTTGGTTGGAGGCAGAGGAGGCCTTAACCTTGGAGACCATCCTCCAGGTCCTCCTAAAAGAGTAGTTTTACTTCAAGTGCCCCGCTGAGATCCGGGAATAGGTGCGTGAAAGGAGGCCAGCCACTGTGGAGGAAGCTGCAGCTCTAGCTGATGAGGCTCTCACCATCAAGCCTCAGTGGAAAAAACTACTACCCAGTGAGAAGAAAACCACCAAACCCCCAACGCTGGCGGCCCCTGGTCCTTTTGGCCCCAATGTTCACCATCACCCTAGACCGTCAACTCATGGGGACCTTCGTGTGACTGTGCCTCGCATTACTCATGCTCCACCTTTGGGAATACGACGTGGAGGAAGAATCCCAGAGCGCAGATGTTATGGGTGTGGGCAGCCTGGGCACATGCAATTCCAATGTCCAGGTGTTCAGAGACAGAACAGCTACAGACCGCCTTTGCCTGTTCATTATCTACAGACACCTTCACCAGGAGAAGAGCTGGATTCTGTGCCTGATGACTTGCCAAGTGACTCAGATATCCTGGCTCCCCTACACGGAGTCTATGGGGTGCGAGCTCCAGTCACCTGTTCTTCTGATCTTCAGGACAAACATCTCCAGGAGGTCGTGCTGGATGGCCAAAAAGTTGTTGGCTTCCGTGACACTGGGGCTTTCCTCACCATAGCCGATCCCCGAGTAATTCAACCACAAGCAATTCAAAAGGGACCAGGAATTGCCATTGAACTGGCAGGAGGTACCCAGAGATATATTCCAAGAGCGAGTGTGACCCTGGATTATGGCTTTGGGGCAAAACAATGTGTGGTCGGTGTGATGAGTGGCCTCCCTGCAAACGTTCTTCTAGGAAATGATGTGGGGAATCTTCATTGCCACTTTGTCGGTGCGGTAACCAGAAGTCAAGCCAAGAGAGCAGCCCATGTGGACGTGTACAACCCATCCATGGAAATGAGGCCACCAGAACTGCCATTACAGCCGGTGAGTGATTCTTCTTGTGGGGATAATATGAATGTTACTTGGGATAAAGTTTAGTTTAGACAAGAAGTAGAGACTGACCCCACCCTTGCTAATTTTAGAGCCCGAGCTGAAATAGGGCAGCTAGGGGAGAATGGAGAAAGAATTATCAAAGAAAATGGACTTCTGTATCAGGTTGCCAATGCCGACTCCCTAGATAAGCCCTGGACTTATAGCAAACAGCTGATTGTTCCTCAGAAGTACAGAATTTCCCTATTACACCTGGCTCATTCATGACATTCCTACGGCTGGCCATCAAGGCAAAACCCGCACCGAGAGACGATTGACTCAAACTTTTTATTTGCCTGGGATTTCCCAATTAGTGGCGCATTTCTGCCGAACTTGTGACATATGTCAGCGTAGAGGGCGACCCGGAGATCACCCAAAGGTACCCCTGCAACCACTCCCTATAATAGAAGAACCGTTTCAAAGAGTAGCTGTTGATATCATTGGACCTCTGGCTAAACCGAGTAAATCTGGAAAGCAGTACATTCTCACTGTTGTGGACTATGCCACCCGATATCCAGAAGCCGTGGCCTTGTCAAGTATCTCTGCAGCCAAGGTGGCCGAGGCCTTGGTTATTATTTTTACCAGAGTAGGATTCCCCAGTGAGATCTTGTCGGACCAAGGCTCCCAGTTTATGTCAGAGTTGGTCCAGTGTCTGTGGCGCACCTGTGGAGTACGAGCGATCCGAACGACCCCGTATCATCCCCAAACAAATGGACTTTGTGAACGATTCAACGGCACTCTGAAGAATATGCTGAGGGCCTTCACGGACCGAGATTCAGACTGGGAGAAGTACCTACCCCATCTCTTGTTTGCCTATCGGGAAGTTCCCCAGGAGTCCACTGGGTTCTCCCCCTTTGAACTACTCTATGGAAGAAAGGTCCGAGGACCCTTAACCCTGCTCAAGGAATACTGGGAGGGGCAAGTTGAAGATACAGGAACCCCTGTTGTCCCTTATGTCCTAAATCTGCGAGAAACCCTGGCCCAACTTGCTAGTTTTGCCCAGAGTCATTTGCGTATGGCTCAAACCAGACAGAAGACATGGTATGACCGTAAAGCACGCTATCGGGAGTTTGTAGAAGGACAACAAGTCTTAATGATTGTTCCCCATCGGCAGAATAAACTGCAGACCACATGGGAGGGTCCCTTCCGGGTTCTCAGAAAACTGAATGATACCAATTACCTTCTTGCTTTAGATGATCAGGGGCTAAGGCAAAAGACTGTCCATGTGAATATGATTAAGGAGTACCATGAAGCTGTCGGTTGGCTTCAGAAGATGGTCAAGAGGATGAGGACTCTCTACCTGATCTCGTGGAAGCAGCGAGAGCCCCATCCACTGTGGAACAGGTTCCCCTGGGAGATCACCTGGACTCCTTACAGAAAATCTAGATGCTGGAAGTGCTTCAACAGAGACGGGCTGCTTTCTCATCCCAACCAAATCGAACCACCGTCACCCAACATCATGTGGACACTCAGGGCATCCGTCCCATACAACTGGCTCCTTACCGGGTACCTGAGTCAGTTCGAAACACCATGCAGCACGAACTGCAGGAGATGTTACAGCTTGGGGTAATCCAGGCCTCCCATAGCCCTTGGGCCTCCCCTGTGGTGTTAGTACCCAAGAAGGATGGGAGTACTCGATTTTGTGTGGACTATCGGCGACTAAACGACCATACCGTCAGCGATCCTTACCCAATGCCTCGTATTGACGAACTTCTAGACCGACTGGCTGGGTCCCGATATGTCACTACCTTGGATCTCAGTAAGGGATACTGGCAGATCCCTCTAACGGATGAAGGGAGAGAACGGTGCGCTTTTATAACCCCCTTTGGTCTGTATGAATTTCTAAGCATGCCTTTTGGAATGAAAAATGCCCCGGCCACCTTCCAGAGAATGGTGGACCAGATCCTCCGGGGATGTGGTGACTTTGCTTGTGCCTACTTGGATGATATCGCCGTCTTCAGCCACACATGGGAGGAACATCTGAATCAAGTAGCCATTATTTTGGACCTGATTCTGGCAGCCAGCCTAACTATTCGACCCGATAAATGCCAATTGGGGATGGGTGAAGTCCAATATCTAGGGCATAGAGTGGGAGGAGGGAAGCTCCGTCCTGAGCCTGCCAAAATCCAGGCTATTAGAGACTGGCCTGTACCCCAAACTAAGAAACAAGTTATGGCTTTTCTGGGCACTGCCAGTTATTACCGAAAATTTGTTTCTCATTTCAGTACTGTGGCCAAGCCTCTTACCGACCTGACCAAGAAAACAATGCCCCGGCTGGTGATCTGGACTCCAGCCTGTGATGAGGCTTTTAACCGGCTGAAGGACGCTCTGGTCTGCGATCCTGTCCTGGCTGCTCCAGACTACAAGCGGAGATTTATTGTGCAAACGGACGCCTCTGCTTATGGACTGGGAGCTGTCCTCAGCCAGGTGAATGCAGCTGGGGACGAACACCCCATTGCCTACCTCAGCAGGAAACTGCTGGACCAAGAAGTGGCCTATGCAACTGTTGAAAAAGAATGTCTGGCTGTAGTGTGGGCCCTTAAGAAACTACGGCCGTATCTGTATGTACGAGAATTCACTGTGGTTACTGATCACAATCCCCTCACCTGGCTGAACAGAGTCTCTGGGGACAATGGACGATTACTGCGATGGAGCCTGGCTCTGCAGCCCTATAACTTTACCATACAATATAGAAGGGGCAGCCAACACCAAAATGCAGATGGACTGTCCAGGCAAGAGGAGCCTTGAGTCCTGTCAGCCATGCCTGCGTGTACTTAACCAGCGACCTGTAGAGGTCCCTAGTACGTACACAAGTTGGGAGGGGAAGGAATTGTCATGATGTGTTTTGCCTTCTCACTGTATTTGCTGTAATACTATGTCTTGGGATGTAAGTGACCATACCCCCCCCAGCCTGTATCATATTGCAATCAGGCTTCAGCAGTAGCTATTGTCATTGATTTGGTGGGGGTTGCATATATATATTGTTCTTTTCAGCATGGGACTTCTCCAATCTACAACTTGGTAAACAGAACAGAGCCAGCAGTTTAAAGTCCATTCATGCATCAAATGGCCAGGGGGAGGTGTGCTCACCTAAGGGGCTGATCCCAGGAAAGAAGAACATGTTAGAGCAGTTAGTTGGGAGCTGAGTTTTGAAGAGGAAGGGAGCGAGATCTGATTCTGCGGACAGATCTCGCCGTCCAGTGGATTGTGTGGGATTTCTGGGACTCTGAAAAGGACTATTACGTCGTGATCTGGCACTTTGGATTATCGGGAGGTGCCCCCGAATCTGTTTTATTTGGACTTGTCGTGTGCTGTTCCTGTATTCCTGTTAGTAAACCTGTTGGATCATCCTCGGCCTGTTGTCTCTCCTTGCTCTGCTGTACACCCCGTCACACACACACACACATATACATATATATACATATATATATATATATATATTGTGAGGTAGCGCGGTCGGCTGCGCAGCAGAAGACACGGGATCCAGGCATTAAGTTTCACAGCACACGGTGTTTAATGTCCAAACAAAAATCCACAGCAATATACATGTCTCTCCAGCAGAGACTCAGGGAGTTGTGATCACTCCCTCACACCCGGCACACCTGCCCCTCGTTCCTGTTTCCATTTAACCCTTCCTTCAGCCTGTAGGGAAACAGCATTAACCCTAGAGTGGATTTACTTTCTATCATGGAGTGAGCACAACCGGGGCGAGACATACCGGCCGTCATAGATAACCCCGGTCACAGTCTCACATACCCCCCCCCTCAGTTCAAGCGAGCGGGGTTGAACTCCTGCCAGAAAACACGGGCCGCGGGACAAGGCATCGGCGTTGCCCTGCAACCTACCGGCCCGGTGTTCAACCGTAAACCGGAAGTTCTGCAGAGAAAGGAACCACCGGGTAACCCGGGCATTCCGTTCCTTGGCGGACCTCATCCAGACCAGTGGAGAGTGATCCGTCACCAAGCGAAACTGCCGTCCCAGCAGGTAATAGCGTAGGGACTCCAAGGCCCACTTGATCGCCAGGCACTCCTTCTCCACTACGCTATAATTCCGCTCGGGAGGGGTGAGCTTCCTACTTAAGAAGGTGACGGGGTGTTCCTCCCCCTGAACCACCTGAGACAGCACTGCCCCCAGGCCGACCTCCGAGGCGTCAGTCTGTACTATGAACTCCTTCCGGAAATCAGGGTTTACAAGAACGGGCTGTCCGCACAGGACCCCCTTCAGGGCCCGGAAGGAGTCCTCGGCCTGCGGAGTCCAGCGTACCATGACGGACTTCTTGCCTTTGAGAAGGTCCGTCAAGGGGGCTGATAGTCCCGCAAAATCCTTTACAAACCTCCTGTAGTACCCCACGATACCCAGGAAGGCCCTAACCTGCTTCGTGGTCAGGGGTCTAGGCCACTTCTGGATCGCCTCAACCTTGTTAATTTGGGGCTTAATCACTCCTTGGCCTATCACGTAGCCCAAGTAGCGGGCTTCCGTGAGTCCCAACGCACATTTCTTGGGATTGGCTGTCAATCCGGCTGTTCGAAGCGCGTCCACCACCGCTTGTACCTGTTCCAAGTGGGTCTGCCAATCGGAGCTGTAAATAATGATGTCATCAAGGTACGCTGATGCATACGCCTGGTGGGGTTCCAGCACCAAGTCCATCAACCTCTGGAACGTGGCCGGAGCGCCATGTAACCCAAAAGGCAAGACAACATAGTGGAAGAGACCCTCCGGCGTAACAAAAGCGGTTTTCTCCTTGGCGGACTCCGTCAGTGGCACCTGCCAGTACCCCTTGGTCAGGTCGAGCGTGGTGAAATATCGCGCCTGTCCCAGCCTATCAATCAGCTCATCCACCCGGGGCATGGGGTAGAGATCGAACTTGGATATTTCGTTCAATCTCCGGAAGTCATTGCAGAACCTTAAGGAGCCATCGGGTTTTGGTATTAGGACAATGGGACTAGCCCATTCACTCCGGGATTTTTCGATGACCCCCAGGCGTAGCATTGTCTTCACTTCTTCTGATATGGCTTGTCTTCGAGCCTCCGGCACGCGGTATGACTTCAGGCGTACCTTCAGGTGGGGCTCGGTGACAATGTCATGTCGTATCAGACTGGTCCTACCCGGCAACTCGGAGAAGACATCGGGGTTCTGCTGAACCAGCCGTCTGGCCTCTCGCCTCTGTTGCTTGGTGAGGGCTTCTCCGATCCTTACTTCCGGTTCGTCCTCTCCGGAGGTCGCTGAAGCCGGGAGTGAACGACCCGAAGAGGAGGGAGATGGGGGAAACTCAACCATCAGGCTTTCCCGTTCCTGCCACGGTTTTAATAGGTTGACATGGTATATTTGTTCAGGTTTCCGCCTACCGGGCTGCAATACTTTATAGTTGACCACCCCGACTTTTTCCTTTATCTCGTAGGGGCCTTGCCACTGAGCCAGGAATTTACTCTCCGCCGTGGGGATTAATACCAACACCCGATCCCCGGGTTTAAAGGTCCGCACGGTGGCTTGTCTATTATAGCGGCCGCTTTGCGCGGCCTGAGCCTCCTGTAAATGCTCCTTCACAATTGGCATGACCGCGCTTATGCGGTTCTGCATTCCTAAAATGTGTTCAATCACACTTTTATGGGGGGTGGGCTCTTGCTCCCATGTTTCCTTTGCCAGGTCCAACAATCCCCGAGGATGTCGCCCGTATAACAATTCAAAAGGCGAAAACCCCGTGGATGCCTGTGGCACCTCTCGGATGGCAAACATCAAATAGGGAAGCATCATATCCCAGTCCTTCCCGTCTTTGGAGATCACCCTTTTTAGCATGGTTTTCAGGGTTTTATTGAATCGTTCTACTAACCCATCCGTCTGAGGATGATACACAGACGTACGCAACTGCTTGATCTGGAGTAGCCGGCATAGTTCTTTGGTCACTTTAGACATGAATGGGGTCCCCTGATCCGTAAGGATCTCCTTGGGCAACCCCACCCGGCAGAACACAGAAAACAACTCCCGAGCTATAAGCTTTGCCGCAGTATGTCTGAGAGGTATCGCCTCTGGATACCGGGTGGCATAGTCAACGATCACTAGGATGTGTTGGTGCCCTCGAGCAGACTTTACGAGGGGCCCCACCAGATCCATCCCTATCCGTTCAAAAGGGACTTCTATAATGGGTAACGGCACCAACGGACTGCGAAAGTGGACCAGTGGTGCGGTAAGCTGACACTCCGGGCAGGTTTCGCAGAACCGTTTTACCTCCCCAAAGACCCCGGGCCAATAGAACCTTTGCAATATTCGCTCCTGCGTTTTCTTGACCCCTAGGTGGCCACTCATCAGATGTTTATGAGCCAAGTCGAGGACCCGCCGGCGATACGGCTGGGGCACCACCAACTGCTCCACCCCCACGCCCCGTATTTCATCTACCCGGTAGAGTAAATCCTGTTTAAGAGCGAAATGGGGGTACCTTACCTGGGCACCGGGCAGCTGGGCCACCCCGTCAATTACTAACACCCTATTCCGGGCATGTATTAACGTAGGGTCCTGGAGTTGGGCTGTCCCAAACGCATCCGGGGATGCCTCCAAGTCCGGGATGGGCTCGACCGTCTCAGCCTCTCCTGCCAATACCTCTAGGGGCGACCTATCGGGTTCACATTCTGTCCCTATCATGGGGACCCCTACGGCAGGTGTCCCGGATTCAGGATTGTAGGGCTCAGGCCCCGGACTGACCAATATCGGAGGGGATCTAGGGGTTCCCTTCCATAAAGTCCAAAAATAGGGCAGATCCCGTCCTAGGATCACGTCATAAGGAAGAGAGTTAAGCAGTCCCACCTCATGTTGCACCTGACCGCAAGGTGCTGTGATGGTGACAATCCCCGTGGGATAGTCTCGGCGGTCCCCATGTATGCAAACCACCCCCACGGTACGTCCTGTGGCCTTTACTTTAGCCCTCAAGGTGGATCGCACAAGGGTCACTAAGCTTCCGGAATCCAACAATCCTGTAACCGGACATCCATTCACCTGTATTTGGCACAAGTGGGGCTCAGTCTCTGGGGGAACCAGGTCAGCGGTACACACCACCTGAGCATACATTGAACCCCGCCGGGTAACCCCACAATCCATGGGCTCCGTGGTCAGGGGACACTGGGCTTCCATATGTCCCACCCGCTGGCACCGCCAACATCTAATAGGGAAGGAAACCCCCTTGACAAGTTGTCGTTTAGGGTACATGGCCTTCCGGACCTCAGGAACGGCGGGCGCGGCCTCAGCCAGGATGGTAGCGGACTCCTGTACCGGTGTCGGCGGTGGGTCCTTGGCCCTAGGCTTGGAGGGGCCGGACCGACGGGCGGTACGCAAAGTCTCAGTGTCCCGTATCAAGTCCTGCGTAGCCACATGCCGCTCTACCAGGGACACTAATTGGTCCAGGGTACTCGGGTCACCCTGTCCTACCCACCGTTGAACGGTGACGGGTAAAGTGCGCACAAAACGATCCACTACTACCCTTTCCACCATTTGCGCCGGGCTCAGAGTGTCAGGCTGCAACCACTTTTTTACAAGATGTAATAAGTCATAGGCCTGGGAGCGTACGGGTTTGGCTTCCTCATAGAACCACCGATTTACCCGCTGAGCCCGTACATAGGTATTCACCCCCAACCGAGCCAGTATTTCGGCTTTCAGGGTCACATAGTCAATGGCGTCCTCGGTACCGAGGTCCAGGTACGCTTTTTGGGGTTCCCCCGTCAGATAGGGCGACAATACCTCAGCTCACTGGGGGGTCGGCAGCTTTTCCCGCTCGGCCACCCGCTCAAACACTGCCAGGAACGCTTCCACATCATCCCCCGGGGTCATCTTTTGCAACGCTTGTCTCACCGCTTTCCGGACGCTGCCGTCGTCACCCGGTCCCGGGGTTGTTGCTGCCGGTCCGGCACGGATTGACTTGGCCAGGAGAACCATCTGTTCTTGGTGCCTTTTTTCCTGCAATTTCAAGGATTGCTGGTGCTGTTGCTGCTGTTGCTCCAACGTCCGGAGCAGGTGGGTATTCACCTGTTGTTGCTGTACATTAGCCTCTTGTTGTTGTGCATTAGCCTGCGCCAAATGCCTTAGTATGTCCTCCATGGCGTCGCTGGGTTTGGGCCGTAGTATAGCTGCTTGAATCCAGGACATGTGCTACCGGATCACCAGAAAAGGAAGTACACCTCACCGGGCTGGCATGCCCGCCGATTCTCCACCATATGTGAGGTAGCGCGGTCGGCTGCGCAGCAGAAGACACGGGATCCAGGCATTAAGTTTCACAGCACACGGTGTTTAATGTCCAAACAAAAATCCACAGCAATATACATGTCTCTCCAGCAGAGACTCAGGGAGTTGTGATCACTCCCTCACACCCGGCACACCTGCCCCTCGTTCCTGTTTCCATTTAACCCTTCCTTCAGCCTGTAGGGAAACAGCATTAACCCTAGAGTGGATTTACTTTCTATCATGGAGTGAGCACAACCGGGGCGAGACATACCGGCCGTCATAGATAACCCCGGTCACAGTCTCACAATATACACACACACACATATACATATATATATATACACACACACATATACATACACATACACATACATACACACATATATATATATATATATATATATATATATATATATATATATATATATATATATTGTATATGTGTGTAGAAACAAAGGTTCCAGGCAGCACACAATCCAAGGTGAACGTGTCCGAGGAAGGCATTCAAAGTATAACTTGAACAAAGCCCCTGCAACTCACCGCTGCCCACAGTGGAAAAGCGGAGCGGACGCCGCACAGGAGCGAGCAGCCGGTGGACAGGTTCAAGGGACACCTTAGGAAACATTATGGGTGGTGCCTATACCGGGAGGCTGCCTACACCAGTTTGTGCACACAGACCAGGATGGGGGCAGATGTCAGAATGGTGGCACATACTAGCATGGGGCCACATACCAGCATCAACCCACATACCATGATTGGGGCCATACAAGGATGGAGACTATATAAAGAGACTGACTAAGTCAAGAGAATGTATATATATGCTCACTAAATAAAGGGACATACCCAGAAATATTCAAAAATACAAAAGATATTTTATTTCAATTAATTAGTGACCGCAACACATAAAGACATACACAAGAGGGTGAATTAAAATCAACACAGAAGGGCGGCGTGTTACAGGTGGGGACCCACTTAACATAGATATACTGTATCATACATATAAACATGGGTTCATCAGATGGCAAAATTACATATGCTCAAAAAAAGTCTCAGGTAAAGGGTTAATGCAATGGAGAGCAGTATATATACCAGCAGTAAAAATGGAATTAGCCTAGAGTGCCGTGACAACTGCAACAAGGATTATTCATGCATATTATTATAATCTGTCAAAATTAGACATGAAGGAAGCATAAAACGATCGATGGAGAGTGTGGAAGTTGGCAACTAAGGGAAAAATTTCCATAAGCACATAGAGTTGCAGTTTGTCAAAAAGAGACACATATTAAAAGAGGCACCAATGAAGCAACAACATAATGCAAATTGCACTGCAGGTATAAACCCAGTAGAAAACAGTGTAAACACCAGCAGTAGTAATGGGATTAGCCTATAGTGCCATGACAACTACAAAAGAGATTATTCATGCAAATTGTTATAATCTGTCAGAATTAGACATAAAGGGAGCATATAACAATCAATAGAGAGTGTAGAGGTTGACAATTAAAGGAAAGATTTCCATAAGCACATAGAATTGCAGTTTGTCAAATAAGGGACACATATAGTAAACGACACCAATTGAGCAAAAGAGTAATGCAAATTACACTGCAGGTATAAGCCCATGATAAAGTACAGAGCATTAAGGTCAAAGCAGCACCAAATCAAAAGGCAAACATGCCGTAGATGCTGTGGTTTAGCATAATGCTGATTGGCACAAATGGCCGACAGCAGAGCTACTAGTGCTGTGAATGACCGAGGAGATAGACCGAGGAGACCCAAGGATATACCAACCAAGTGGGATCACCCGACAGGAACACACCGCCCCCACCTCGACGCGCGTTTCGCAACTGCTTCGTCGGGAGGTGTAGGGGCAGTGTGTCTGAATCCTTAAAAGCCCCCAGTGAGCCGCTCACCAACCAATCGCGGCGCGCGGCGGATCAGCGATACCCGTCCCTCACCGCACGCTGGAGTCAAGACAATCATGATGCGTACTGCAATCATGAGAGCCATGTGGACGCCAGGTGCGGCGGGGAGAAGTATACACGAGCCGCCGCGCGCACAGGCAGGAGGCTAGAATCACCATGTCAGAATAGGGCAAAGTAAGGGCAAACCAAATGAGAACAATAAAGAGATTGGAACAGTCGGCAATATTGAAGATCACAATACATTGTAATATAATACAGTAAAATTAGGTGAAGAACAATAATAGCAGTTCCAGATGATCCTTGGTTATACATGGGTTGCCAAATACAGTTGTTCCAAGCCCAGCTACAAGGGGAGCAGATAAGAAGACAGATCTATAAAAGGAAAAATATATACAAATAAAATTAGGATTAAATGGCAAAATCACATGGCAAAAACTAACACCGAAGCAAACCACCACATGTAAAAAATATATATAGATAAAAGAATATGATACTGCTGCAAGTAGTACATAACAATGTGATGAAATACAGGTGGTCCAATATAAAACTAATGCAGTTAGCCATCATAGCAGAAAAGGTCTAAAGCTGACGATATCATTCAGGCCTTCTGGCTTGATGGTATTAAGAATGGTAATCCATCTGGCCTCCTTTTTGTATAATAGGTTCTTAATATTGCCTCCTCTAATCCCCAAAATGGCCCTGTCTATACCTCGAAACTTAAGAAGTCTCCAATTGCATCCATGTTTATCCTTAAAGCGACGAGGTATATTTTTGAGTAATGCAATCTCCTCTGGCTTTTGGGCTTTGACCGCGTTTTTGATGTCACGGATGTGCTCCAATATCCGTACCCTGAATTCGCGGGTCGTGAGGCCCACGTATATAAGCCCACATGGGCAAATAGCCCAATACACCACATTCACAGAGCGACAGTTGATGAAATGTCTGATCTTAAAATTCTTAGAGCAGGAAGAATCCCAAAAAGTGGTTGCTCTATCCATCTGTGGACAGGCTCCACAATCCCCACACGATGTGGATCCCCATCTTGGGCTACTAGATGTAAAAAAGTTTTTGGTATTAGACCCAGATGTATGGTGACTATTTACAATCAAATCCTTCAGCGTTCTAGACTGCCTTGGTGTAATCGCAGGTCTAGGCGTGAGGATTGGGGCAAGATCAGGATCCGCCAGTAAGATGGGCCAGTATTTAGAGATAATGGCTGACATCTCGCGCCACTGTGCATGGTAGGGTGTAATCAGACGGATGGTGTCGTCATAAGTTTTAGGTTTAATTTTTAATAAATTATCCCGCGCTGTCTCTTTGGCTCTTATATATCCCTTCTGCACAACAGAATGTGAATAGTGCCTAGCCCCAAATCTCCTCTTGAGGTTATCACATTGTTTTTCAAATAACGCATCGTTGGAGCATATCCTGCGCGCCCTCAAAAATTGACCCGTAGGGATGGAATTGATTACCTGGAACGGGTGAGAGGATCTGGCGTTCAGCAGTGAGTTTGTTGCGGTACTTTTCCGGAAAATATCAGTGCACAAGGTGCCATCATCTCCCCTGGTGATTGCAACATCCAGAAAATCGATTTTTTCAGGGCTGGTAACAAAAGTGAGTTTGATATTTCTGTTATTATCATTAAGTCGCTGCATGAAAGTATTCAACTGATGGACCTCCCCCTGCCAAATTAAAAAAATATCATCAATAAAACGCAGCCACATGTGGACTGCGCCAAAATCAGAATCCGGAAATGTGATAGACGGTTCCCAATGTCCAAGAAAGAGGTTTGCGTATGAGGGCGCACAGGACGCCCCCATCGCAACTCCTCTCTCGTGTGGGGATTGTGGAGCCTGTCCACAGATGGATAGAGCAACCACTTTTTGGGATTCTTCCTGCTCTAAGAATTTTAAGATCAGACATTTCATCAACTGTCGCTCTGTGAATGTGGTGTATTGGGCTATTTGCCCATGTGGGCTTATACACGTGGGCCTCACGACCCGCGAATTCAGGGTACGGATATTGGAGCACATCCGTGACATCAAAAACGCGGTCAAAGCCCAAAAGCCAGAGGAGATTGCATTACTCAAAAATATACCTCGTCACTTTAAGGATAAACATGGATGCAATTGGAGACTTCTTAAGTTTCGAGGTATAGACAGGGCCATTTTGGGGATTAGAGGAGGCAATACTAAGAACCTATTATACAAAAAGGAGGCCAGATGGATTACCATTCTTAATACCATCAAGCCAGAAGGCCTGAATGATATCGTCAGCTTTAGACCTTTTCTGCTATGATGGCTAACTGCATTAGTTTTATATTGGACCACCTGTATTTCATCACATTGTTATGTACTACTTGCAGCAGTATCATATTCTTTTATCTATATATATTTTTTACATGTGGTGGCTTGCTTCGGTGTTAGTTTTTGCCACGTGATTTTGCCATTTAATCCTAATTTTATTTGTATATATTTTTCCTTTTATAGATCTGTCTTCTTATCTGCTCCCCTTGTAGTTGGGCTTGGAACAACTGTATTTGGCAACCCATGTATAACCAAGGATCATCTGGAACTGCTATTATTGTTCTTCACCTAATTTTACTGTATTATATTACAATGTATTGTGATCTTCAATATTGCCGACTGTTCCAATCTCTTTATTGTTCTCATTTGGTTTGCCCTTACTTTGCCCTATTCTGACATGGTGATTCTAGCCTCCTGCCTGTGCGCGCGGCGGCTCGTGTATACTTCTCCCCGCCGCACCTGGCGTCCACATGGCTCTCATGATTGCAGTACGCATCATGATTGTCTTGACTCCAGCGTGCGGTGAGGGACGGGTATCGCTGATCCGCCGCGCGCTGCGATTGGTTGGTGAGCGGCTCACTGGGGGCTTTCAAGGATTCAGACACACTGCCCCTACACCTCCCGACGAAGCAGTTGCGAAACGCGCGTCGAGGTGGGGGCGGTGTGTTCCTGTCGGGTGATCCCACTTGGTTGGTATATCCTTGGGTCTCCTCGGTCTATCTCCTCGGTCATTCACAGCACTAGCAGCTCTGCTGTCGGCCATTTGTGCCAATCAGCATTATGCTAAACCACAGCATCTACGGCATGTTTGCCTTTTGATTTGGTGCTGCTTTGACCTTAATGCTCTGTACTTTATCATGGGCTTATACCTGCAGTGTAATTTGCATTACTCTTTTGCTCAATTGGTGTCGTCTACTATATGTGTCCCTTATTTGACAAACTGCAATTCTATGTGCTTATGGAAATCTTTCCTTTAATTGTCAACCTCTACACTCTCTATTGATTGTTATATGCTCCCTTTATGTCTAATTCTGACAGATTATAACAATTTGCATGAATAATCTCTTTTGTAGTTGTCAAGGCACTATAGGCTAATCCCATTACTACTGCTGGTGTTTACACTGTTTTCTACTGGGTTTATACCTGCAGTGCAATTTGCATTATGTTGTTGCTTCATTGGTGCCTCTTTTAATATGTGTCTCTTTTTGACAAACTGCAACTCTATGTGCTTATGGAAATTTTTCCCTTAGTTGCCAACTTCCACACTCTCCATCGATCGTTTTATGCTTCCTTCATGTCTAATTTTGACAGATTATAATAATATGCATGAATAATCCTTGTTGCAGTTGTCACGGCACTCTAGGCTAATTCCATTTTTACTGCTGGTATATATACTGCTCTCCATTGCATTAACCCTTTACCTGAGACTTTTTTTGAGCATATGTAATTTTGCCATCTGATGAACCCATGTTTATATGTATGATACACTATATCTATGTTAAGTGGGTCCCCACCTGTAACACGCCGCCCTTCTGTGTTGATTTTAATTCACCCTCTTGTGTATGTCTTTATGTGTTGCGGTCACTAATTAATTGAAATAAAATATCTTTTGTATTTTTGAATATTTCTGGGTATGTCCCTTTATTTAGTGAGCATATATATACATTCTCTTGACTTAGTCAGTCTCTTTATACATTTATGATATGGTGACTAGGGTCTCAGTGACTTCCATTATGTTAATTAAGTCCTGTATTCTTTTGGTTCTAACAAGGATGGAGACTATACCTGGATGGGACACAGACCAGGATGCTGTATACACAAGGATCCTACCTATATCACGATGGGTGCACATACCAACATGGGGCCACATCACAGCATCAGCCGACATACCAGGCAAACCTACACCTCCCAACGCCACAGCCTGCAACTCACCGCCGGCCACAGTGGAAAAGCAGAGCGGACGCCGCACAGGAGCGAGCAGCCAGGGGACAGGTACAAGGGACACCACCATGGAAGCTCCCTACACCCGACGTAATGGAGCACAGTGGGCGCTTTCACACTTACGTTGTGTGGCATCCATCACAATGCGTTGTGTGACGCATGTGACGGATGCCGCCCCCATCATCACTGCACACACCGGCACTACCTCCCCCATCATCACTGCACACACCGGCACTACCACTCCCATCATCACCGCACATACACCGGCACTACTGCACCCATCATCACCGCACATACACTGGCACTAACGCCCCCATCATCACTGCACACACCAGCACTACCGAACTCCTCCTTAATGCACACACCCCGGCACTACCGCCCCCATCATCCCCGCATACACCCTGGCACTACTGCACCCATCATCACTGCACACACACACCGGCACTACCGCTCCCATCCTCCCCGCATACACCCTGGCACTACTGCACCCATCATCACTGTACACACACACCGGCACTACCGCTCCCATCATCACCGCACATACACAGGCACTACTGCACCCATCATCACTGCAGATACACCAGCAATACCGCCCCATCATCACTGCACACACCAGCACTACCGCTCCCATCATCACCGCACATACACCAGTACTACCGCTCCTATCATCACCGCACATACACCAGCACTACCGCTCCTATCATCACCGCACATACACCGACACTACCGCTCCCATCATCACTGCACACACCAGCACTACCGCGCCTATCATCACCGCACATACACCAGCACTACCGCTCCCATCTCACCACACATACACCGGCACTCCCGCACCCATCATTACCGCACACACCCCGGCACTACCGTACCGATCATCACTGCACATACCCTGGTATAACCACACCCATCATCACCGCACACACCCCGACACTACTGCTCCCATTATCACCGCACATACATCGGCACTACCGCTCCCATCATCGCACATACACCAGCACTACCGTACCCATCATCACCGCACACACGCCGGTACTACCACACCCATCATCACCGCACACACCCCGGCACTACCGCTCTCATTATCACCGCACATACACCGGCACTACCGCTCCCATCATCACCGTACATACACCAGCTCTACCGCTCCCATCATCACCGCACATACATCGGCGCTACCGCACCCATCATTACCACACAAACCCCAGCACTACTGCTCCCATCATCACCGCACATACACCGACACTACCACTTCTATCATCACTGCACACACCAGCACTACCGCACCCATCCTCATCGCACACACCCCGGCACTACCGCTCCCATCATCACCGCACATACACCAGCACTACCGCTCCAATCATCACTGCACATACACCGGCACTACCGCTCCAATCATCACTGCACCCATTATCACCGCAGATACACCAACACTACCGCTCCAATCATCACCGCACATACACCAGCACTACTGCACCCATCATCACCGCACATACACCGGCACTACCGCTTCCATCATCACCGCACACACCCAGGCACTACCGCACCCAACATCACCGCACACACCCAGGCACTACCGCACCCATAATCACCACACACACACACCGTCAATACCTGAGTGACATCTCCGCTTCTCCGTTGACAGCGCGATTCACTTCAGTTGCTGCGTGGAGCTCACAGTGAGCGGCAGTGTTCTACGGCCACTCCTGTCAGCTTCATGTAGCAGAGCTGAAAGCGTCATGGGACCTCTGTGGATTACGCCGGACTTGGAAGGGTATTTGCGGATTTTAATAAAGTGGTGAAAGAGGGTGTTTTTTTGTCTTTTATTTAAAATAAAGGATTTTTTCGGTGTATGTTTATTTACTTTCACTTACAGGTTAATCATGTGGGGGGGGTGTCTCATAGACGCCTGCCATGATTAACCTAGGACTTAGTGGCAGCTATGGGTCGCTGCCATTAACTTCTTATTACCCCAATTGCCACTGCACCAGGGCAATTTGGGGTGAGCCGGGTAGAGTCCTGGGACTGTCGCATCTAATGGATGTGGCAATTCCAGGCGGCTGCTGGCTGATATTTTTAGGCTGGGGGGCTCCCCATAACGTGGGGCTCTCCATCCTGAGAATACCAGCCTTCAGCCGTGTGGATTTATCTTCGCTGGTATCAAAATTGGGGGTTACCGCACGTCTTTTTTTTATCATTTATTTATTGTACTGCACAATATAGACCCGCCCACCGGCGGCTGTGATTGGTTGCAGTGAGACAGCTGTCACTCAGCGTGGGGGCATGTCTGACTGCAACCAATCATAGGCGCCGGTGTGGTCTGTGGCCGCTCGCTGTCAGCTTCCATAACGTGGGGCTCCCCATCCTGAGAATACCTGCCTTCAACCGTGTGGCTTTACCTTGGCTAGTATCAAAATTGGGGGGGACCTCACATAGTTGTTAATTTATTTTACTGCACAATATAGACCCACCCACCAGCGCCTGTGATTGGTTGCAGTGAGACAGCTATCACTCAGCATGGGGGCTCGTCTGAATACAACCAATCACATGCGCCGGTAGGCGGGAGAAGCAGTGAATATGAGCTGGAATAATCAGCGGTCGGCATTTTCAAAAGAGGGAAAAACCGCCTGAGCTTTGTGACAGCTGTACAGCGCTGCGCTGGTGATCGGTGAGTATGAAAGAGAGAGAGAACGATCGACCAACCAACAGAGAGAAATCAACAAAGAGAGAGAGAGAGACCGAAAGACCTGCGTTTGTTTGTCAAAAAAGAATGCAGAACGCAACAAAAATGCAGTGCATGCGCACAGCTAAACATTTTGGTTGCGTTTTGACACACCTCATTGATTTCAATGGGTGGAAAATGCAACCAAAACGCACAAAAGAAGTGACATGCTGCTTTTTTAATCGCATCGATTTTGTCAAATATTTGGCATCCAAAACGCTGCGCTTAAAAAAGCAATGTGCGCATGGAATTTGCTGACTTCTCAGACTTTGCTGGGGAACCACAATGCATGCATTTTGACAATGACAGTGCAGTTTTTAACGCAGCCAAAACACAGGAAAAAAAGCAACGTGCGCACATGGCCTTAAAACATTAGTATTGTTGTTTCTAAATGATTATGAACTTGTTTTCTTTTCATTATTTGATGTCTGAAAGCACTACATTTTTTTTGTTATTTTGACCATTTCTCATTTTCAGAAATTAAATACAAAATTTATTGCTTGGAAGTTCTGAGACATGTTTTCAGTAGTTTATAGAATAAAAGAACAATTTACATTTTACACAAAAATATACGGTACCTATAAAGAGAAAAATCAGAGAAACTGAAAATTTGGAAGTGGTCTCTTATTTTTTGCCAGAGCTGAATAAGGTGTTATGCAACTAAAAAAATGGTACTGAAAACACAACGAAAAGGATCTGGAAAACGCAAGTTGTCAGGCAGTCAACCTGACAAATTTGTATTGTACAATAGCATTCTGAAGCTTGTGATGTATAGGGGTTGGACAAAATAATGGAAACACCTAACGTTTTGGCATCATAATCTTCGAACATGTAATAAACATGCAAACCGTGACATATATTAATGTTTTGTAGTTGATTATTTGTGATATGTGTATGTAAATTAACTATTTGCTTTGCAGAATTTTAAGAACATTGATGAGAACCTGATACCAATGGCAGACTTCTCGGATTTTCAAAAGAGGCCAAATTGTTGGTGCTCGTATGGCAGGCGCTAGTGTAACAGAAAGTGCCCGAATGCTTGGCGTGTCAAGAGGTACTGTCTCCAAAGCAATGACTGCGTTTGAAAGAGAAACGTCTGCAGCAAAGCACACGTCCGGCCGAAAGTCGAAGTTGACTGAGAGAGACCGTCGGACTCTAAAGCGAATTGTGAGAGAGCATCGCAAGACCACGGCTCCAAAAATAACTGCTGAGCTCAATGAACACCTACAGAACCCAGTTTCCACGAAAACTGTTCATCGGGAGCTGCACAAATCTGGATTCTACGGAAGAGCTGCAATTAGAATACCGCTGCTCTCAATGCCAAATTTGTCCAAGCGTTTAGAGTGGTGTAGAAACCTCCAGAATTGGTCCCTCGAGCAGTGGAAACATGTGATATTCTGAGACGAATCATGGTTTACTCTTTTTCCGACCTCCGGCCGAGTGTATGTTTGGAGACAGCCGAAAGAAGCATTCCATCCAGACTAACTTCTCCCAACCGTAAAACATGGCAGAGGTTCTGTGATGATCTGGGGTGCTATTTCGTGGAGATCTGCAGGGCCAATGATATCCCTTCATGGAAGAATTAACAGCTGAGATTATTTAGGCATTTTGGGCGACCAAGTGCATCCCACGGTTCAAGCACTGTTCCCGGAGGGGAACACCATCTTTCAGGATGATAATGCACCAAATCATACAGCTAGAATCGTTAAAGCATGGCACGAGGAACATTCTAATGAAGTTGAGCATCTTATCTGGTCCCCAGAATGCCCAGACCTCAACATTATTGTGCATTTATGGTTGATATTAGAGATTAAAGATTTACGTCGATTTCCGCCACCATCGTCGCTCGAAGAACTGGAGCAGAATTGGCTAAAATTCCTTTGGAAACAATTCACACCTTGTATGAATCCATACCTCGGAGAATTGAGGCTGTAATCGCCACAAAAGGTGAACCTACACCATATTAAACTAACTTTTGTTGATGTTTCCAGGTGTTTCCATTATTTTGTCCAACCCCTGGTATATGCCATTTGCAAAGGACAAATAAAGCATCACTTTCAGATTAAATAATTTAGAAAACTGTTTAATTAGCGCAAAAAAACATGCAAATAAAAGAAAAAATAAACACAAATGCTAAGATTCCATAGCATTAGGTAGTAAAATAGCACCATGCACATCTAAAGTACATAAAGATTTTACTAAAACTTACTAATTTAGATCCCCAAAGTTCCACATTATCATTTGATAGTTTTTACGTTACCAAACTCTGACAACTTAAAAATTAAAAGTGCACTAATGCCACACACTACAAGACGAGACAATGTAATCAAATGTTTGCTTTTAGAATGAACTGCAATTTTTCTGTATTACAGTTTTACAGTGGATTATTCCATATCAGTTTTAGGGCTCATGGAGACGAGCATATAAATCAGATGTGTGCTACCAGATTTTTTTTCTTTTTATTGGGTAGCACACTGTTATTCAACAAGGCTATTCATATGAACACATTTTTCTTGGACAGACAGGGAAGAAAGAAAAAAAAATAATAAAACTTGTAAGATGAGACTTGCCCGTTCAAGTCTATGTGTGCATAACAAAAAATAATACAATTTCATACAGAATGTATAGCATAAAAATTATATAGATATATTTTGATTATAAACCTAGAAAAATGGACTTTATCATGTACACTTTTTTAAAGGAAAATCTCTCAGCAGGTTTTTGTTACTTCACCTGAGAGCAGCATGATGTACATAAAGAGATCCTGAATCCAATGATGTATCACATAGATTACTGGGTGCAGCAAATAGAGATGGGTGAATACTAAAATACTCTGGTTCAGATTATTCAAGCTGAACAATTTTTAAAATTTGTGTATTTGTACCCATTAATAGACCTAATGCAAGTCAATGGGAAACTGGGATAATTTTCTGGAGGACCTTGGAAATAGGTCTGGGAGGGCTGTAAAAATGCTACAATGATGGAAAAGTTCTGAAACTGAAAGGTAACAGCAGGCGGAAGATGCCTGGATACATTTCTGACTCTAATTTGGTTATTGGGAGCAATGTTGTCAGAGTATTAGAGGAGATTAAAGCAGAGGAATTCTACTTACTGAGTTACCCCCCAACTGTCACACTGCTTCCTGGTGCAATCCTTAACCCTAGAACGCATACCTGGGGCCTCGCAGGCCTGCTAGGTTACTTGTTTTCTATGGTTGATTTCTATGGTTGCGCGTTCTAGGCTTAAAGTTCATGAATATGCACCATTTCCCCCACCCACCCTTTCTAAGTGTGTGATTGGTTGTAGTCATGCTTCCCCGCCCACCTTCTGTTCCGGCATCTGATTGGTTACCCTCATTAACTGTCTGGGTAAGGAAGCGGAGTATAAAAATAAATAAATTGGAAAAAAGGGTGAGTTCATAGAGTTCACAGATATTGCCTGAGGTAACAGCTGGGGTACCGTGGAAACCTTCAACTGTGACCTCAGTGACATCACTGCTATCACTGCTCACAGCTGCAGCTCCATCAGTGTATCCCAGAGGCCGCAGTGAGTGGTCACATTTTCTAACATGACAGCACACTGCTAATTCAGATGTAGCAGAGACAGGATCATTGTGGGACCTCGTGTGGATTACGTCAGACCTGCAAGGCTGTTTTTTGGGGGTTAATAAATTATAGAAGGGTGATTTTTTTTTTCTGAGTGTTTTGTGTTTATTCCTGTTTACGTACAGGGTTAGTAGACCCCTCCCCATTACTAATTTAGGGCTTGATGACAGCTGTGTAAAGCACTGCAGTTGCCGCATCTAATGCATATTCCCAAATAGCTGAGGGCTCTTTTTTAAGGCTGGGAGAGCCTAATAACCATGAGACTCACGAGGCTGAGAATACCAGAGCCCAATTGTCAACTTTATAATTGCTGGGTATCAAAATTGAGGGGGTCCGCATACAATTTTTTTTTTTTTTTTAAATTTATGCAAATACCGCTATTGTGATGATACAATTATGGCAGAAAAAAGCAGAAGGGGCTGTGTTTATTAAACTGTCTATATGTATACAGGGATTATGTCCAGCTTCATATCGATGAGCGGCTAATTATGGCTGCTTTATGGAAACTAAGTTGCTGGCTGATTTAATGGATTGGCTGAGTGGAATGCTTGCTATGCTTTCCACAGACCCAGAAGTGAAGGGGCGGTCACATGAATCACATGACCGGGCCCGGTAGCCCGGCTATGTGATCTCCCTGTAAAAACTGGGATGTACTGAGCATGCCCGGTGGGTATAAAATGGCGACGCCCATGGCTACTTGTGCGGCGCATGTGAATTGAGAGAGGCAACTGACACAGAGTGGTGTTTCTTTGGAATTTTGGAAAGACCGGACAGTTCACTTGTGGACTTTGAGGTGATTTATAATGCAGACATTGTTGTTAATTCTTGAAGTCCAGAATGGGCATTTTATTCTTGTGAAGACGGCCACAATGATGATGATAAGGATGGCTATTTAAGCTGGCAGATTTCCATGAGCACGGGTTCCCCTGATGATTTCTATGTGGGGATGAAACGCGTAGGGAGTGACCGGAGGCCTGCTGCTACCATTTTTTGAAAGATAAACATGAAGGAGGTTTATCAGTGAATATCCTGTCCATGAAAATTTTGAAGCCCGCAAGTCCTTGATGAGACCGTTCCAACTATTATAACCATATTAATTAAAGAAATGGTATATGTTTAATTGCGGTCGTTTACACCAGTTAGCTACACATTAGATAATATTGGAGGTACAGAGTAAAGGGCAGTTTCCTGTACATGTGACCTCTAATATAGTACTGAGGTGACATAATAGTGACCCAGTCTAGATCGTGTTTTGTAGTTGATGCGCTGTACCCAAACCAGGGTCTATTTGAGCTTGGTGACCACTGCTTTGGGCATTCTCATTTTATACTCACGTTTTTATGAGGTTTACTCGTTTTAAATGAGCACCATTAAAAGTTATATTTTATGTTTAGTGTGCGGTTGCACAGTGTCCACACATCTTGCTATTTATACATGTAACAATATTTTTTTATTATTATATCACTAAACATGTCATATGTGAATTGTTTAAGAAGAATAGTACAGTAGTTATATCCTCATTCTATAAAATATGAACTAATCCAACAATTACGTTTTTAAACTGACCTTTTATCAACAATTTGTCCCTTTTAGTGGGTGAAATGTAATCTTGTCCATAAGCGCTTACTAGCAATGGCCATTTTCTGTTGTGTCAAAGAGTATGTACGGCCTGACATGGTGCTTGGCTCCACCTGAGTTAATATTTGATTTTTGTTAACTTTTAAAATGTCTGGTTTTCTTGGATACACAAAGGATAGCGCTGGACCAGAAGGATGCAAAAACGTCAATTCTACTTCTTCATTTTCACAATCTTTGGAGAGTACAGTAGCCAGCCACCAATCATATTCACAGGTCACATAACCAGTTATGTCATCCATTGTCAATCTTGTGCCACCTTCTACCACTTCATGGACTTCACTGTCATTGCTGAATGAAAAAATCCTTTTTATTTCTGTTTCACTACATGGAATGAAAGTGTGGTATTGCTGAGTCCCTTTGATGGATTCTGCTTCTTGTAACCGATGTTTCAACAAACTCCCCTCCTCTTCATATTCCTGGTTTCTACAATACATGAACTGGATGTTAAGAATATTGTTCGCACTCTATTTGAAAAGTTGCATGGGTGTTAAGATTTGGTCTGAATATGGCCTCTGGAGGCTGGCTCGAGCTGCAAGGCGTTTCACGGTGCCTCCTAAACCATCACATACACCTTTGCCATGAGCAGTGGCAAAAAAGTGCCATTCAGCTTCCACTCCAAAATCTTTCTTGTGGTGGCATACATTTATAAAGTTTTTCCTGTTTTTATACTGTACATCCATCCGAGAAGTAGTAGACCTTGCACAAACTTGGTAGGATGTCCGTTTTTATCACTGAAATCATTTTTTTTTTAACAAATGAACAGCTATTGAATCATGAAGCACTCAGATATCATAACTACACTTTTGTACTTTATTTCTCCATTCTCATTGTAATAGATCGCAAAAGGGTGCACAGTTGCTTGTTCATTGTTCCAGTGAAATGACTGCTTCATCCTGAGCAACAAAGGAATAGTTCTCTGAAAAGTCTCCGCTTATTACTGCCTCATTCTGTTTGATGCTTTCCTTGAGGTGATTGTAGTAGTCTGACTGTTGGCGAGCTATAAATGAATGTTTCTTAAGGACTATCAGCTGTTCACAAAAACATTCTACAAAATCTTCTGCACTTTTAAAAACAGTGCCAAAAGTACGTCTGTCAACAGATGTCCACTGTTTATAAGTTATATTATCTACCATAGCCTCTTCAAAATGATTTAATATTTTTTCTTTGAGAGCCAATACTGAAGGACATTTTATGCAAATATTGAGGTAACAACTCAAACTCTTTTCTGGACATAATATTTGAGACAGACATACTTTGTAATTGCCAAGGTTGGAATTGCCAATCTGAATATTTTTTGGCTTACCCCCTTCAATCATGAGATAAGTGTTCTGGTGTGTTGTACATACGCATACTGAGTGTGTACCACTACCACCAGCCAGGACACAATTCTTCGGTCACAGTTCAGCAAATTATGAAAACCCTATTTTGGCAGAAGTGGAATTTTTTTTCTTTAAAAAGTTCATAGGTTTCTTTCAAATTGGTAAGAACTAGCCTCTTCTGGACATGAGTTTTCTTACCATTCACTTTCATAGACACACAATCTTTCTTGCCAGGCATAATTCAGCTTACTTCATCACTATTGTAATAATCTTTCACTTTACCCACTATAGCTTCATCTAATGTTTTTCCCCGTTTAGGATCAGGACAAGACATGAAACCTTTTTGTTCAACTAGAGCTTTGGCTTTTCTAGCTATTCTATTGCTAAAATTAAATTCATTTTCTATTATTTTGCATGTCCAACACTTCGGTAGTGTAGTCAGTATCATGAACGGTTTACTTCTGCTATGGGTGGTGTGATGTGATCACTGGTGATGTGCACGAGGGGAGATATGTGTCGCTGCGACTACTGCAATCAGTGATGTGCACCCGGATGTAGTACTCCAGCATATTAGGTGCTGAGAGGGTTAATTTGTTTTAGCTGGGCCGGGTTTGTTGTGGACAGCTAAAGAGATGGGTGGGATAGCTGTTCACCATATCTTCACCTCGGGGTGTGGTCGCAGAGGTAAAAGCCAGGCCTCTGGACACACTCGTGGTCTGCTCTGTATTGTCCTGTTCTGGAGGAAGTAGTCTGTCTTTTGTAAATGGATTGTGGCTGATTATAATAAACCAGGTGAAAATCGACCCGAGGTGTTCCTGCATCCATCTCCTACTGCTGAGGGAGTGGCTCTACCACAAGTGGTGGAGAATGCGGACAGGAATCCCGGGGCCATTGATACCTGCTACAGAGGAGCTGGATGTCCTGGGTGAAGGCAGCCATGAGCCAGGGAACACGGTCAGACACCATGGAGGACCAGATTAAGCACCTGGTGCAGGCCCAACAACAACAGCAGCTGGCCCAGCTAGAGACGAACAAGCTGTTGATACAGCAGCAGCAATTGGCTCAGCAGCAGCTGCAGCAACAGCAGTGGCAGATGGACGTCCTGGCAGAGGTAATCCATGGCAGAGCGACCAGTCCAGCTGATGACGCTAACGTCCGGAAGGCGGTAAGGCGAGCTATGTAAAAGATGACTCCGGGGAATGATGTTGAGGCCTTCTTGACTGTATTTTAGAGAGTTGCTGAATGAGAAAAACTCCCGCCGGAGCAGTGGGCAGAGGTATTGGCGCCATATTTAAGTGGAGAACCACAAAAGGCCTATTATGATCTTGCTTTACAGGACGCTAAGCAGTATGACAAACTAAAGGCTGAAATTGTGGCACGCCTGGGTGTGACTATGACTGTTAGGGCACAACGGGTCCACCAGTGGGCATATCATGGCGACAATCCCCCTTGCTCGCAAATGTTTGATTTATTGCATCTGGTACAAAAATGGTTGCAGCCAGAGTCCTCCACCCCAGCACAGATGGTGGAGCGGGTTGTAATGGACATGTTTATTCACTCCCTTCCGAAGCCAGTGCAGACTTGGGTTGCCCAGGGAAACCCCTTGAATGCTGACGACCTGGTTGGACTGGTGGAGAGGTACCAGGTGGTAGAGAGTTCCCGGGGGAAGCCACGGCACTTACCATTTCCCTATTGGGGGGTTTCTTCAGGGAGCGACACCCAAAAGAAGGATACAAGAGCCACAGGAGGGGGGAATCAAAAACCCCCCAGTCAGTCATATTATCTGTTGGAGGTGCCAGAGACCGGGTCACATTGCTGCCCGTTGTCCCTTGACCACCGAGTCGATGGACTGCAGCATGGGTCGGCGCTCTTCCTATTATGCATACCCAGCCTGCAGTGTGAACAGTCAACCCAGTGAGGGGCCACAGGCATGTCTTGTAGAAATAAATGGTACCAGAATAGTGGGACTGTTAGATTCCAGGAGTTTCGTGACCCTCGTGAGGGACACACTTCCACACCAGCTGATTCCTGGGAAGAGGGTGGGCGTCTGCTGTATTCATGGGGATGCCAAGGACTACCCTGTGGCTGCTGTGACTATAAAAACAACTTGTGGGTCGGAGTCTCATGAGGTTGGAGTGGTAAAAGATCTGTTGCACCCAGTAATAATAGGCCGAGACTTTGCTTTGTTCTGGGAGTTGTGGAGTAAAGGGGTGGAACCCGGTGTCTCAGATAAAGGACAGTTAGCCCTCAATGATAAGACTTAATTTCAGTCGGAGGCGGATGAATTCCCCCTATGTGTGTTGGTGGGCGATGAGGACGAGGCCGAGTCCCAGTAGGTTAACATGCCGGAGATGGCAGTTTCCGAAGGGAACTTTGGGACTGTTCAAATGAGGGATATGACGCTAAAGGGGGCAATGTGACTGTCATAAACAGGGTTGCTCAAGAGCCGGGGGCTGACACCAGATTCCCCCACTTTGCAGTAAATAAGGAATTATTATATCGGGTTACCCAGTTGAGAGGTGAGATAATTGAGCAACTATTATTATTATTATTATTTATTTATAGAGCACCATTAATTCCATGGTGCTGTACATGAGAAGGGGTTACATACAGAATACATACACAAGTTACAGTAGACAGACTAGTACAGAGGGAAGAGGGCCCTACCCTTGCGGGATTATATTCTATAGGATTGTGGGGAGGAGACAGTAGGTGGGGTGTAGATCGGGCGGCGGCTCCGCACGGTGGTCGGTCGGCGGCTCCGCACGGTGGTCGGTCGGCGGCTCCGCACGGTGGTCGGGCGACGGCTCCGCACGGTGGTCGGGTGGTGGCTCTGCACGGTGGTCGGACGGCGGCTCTGCACGGTGGTCGGACGGCGGCTCCGCACGGTAGTGAAGCAGTGAGGACATTGTAGATTATAGGTATTTCTGAACAGATGGGTGTTCAGGTTGCGTTTAAAGCTTGCAAGGGTAGCAGATAGTCTGACGTGTTGAGGCAGCGAGTTCCAGAAGACTGGGGATGCTCGGGAGAAGTCTTGGAGTCAGTTGCGTGAGGAACGAATGAGAGACGAGGAGAGAAGGAGATCTTGGGAGGACTGGAGGTGACGTGTTGGAGTGTAGTGGGAGATTAGTTCAGAGATATACGGAGGAGACAGACTATGCACAGCTTTGTAGGTCAGTGTTAGTAGTTTGAATTGGATGCGGTGGAAGATTGGGAGCCAGTGGAGGGACTTGCAGAGGGGAGAAGCGGGGTGGTATTGAGGAGAGAGGTGAATCAGACGGGCAGCAGAGTTAAGGATGGACTGGAGAGGGGTGAGCGTGTTAGCAGGGAGGCCACAGAGGAGGATGTTACAGTAGTCAAGGCGGGAGATTATGAGGGCATGCACTAGCATTTTTGTAGATTGCGAGTTGAGGAAAGGACGGATTCTGGAAATATTTTTGAGTTGAAGTCGGCAGGAGGTGGTGAGGGATTGGATGTGTGGTATGAAGGACTAGGCAGAGTCAAAGGTCACTCCGAGGCAGCGAACTTTGGGTGTTTGCGAGAGCCTGGTGTTATTTATTGTAATAGATAGATCAGGTGGAGAGTGTAGGTGAGGTGGAGGAAAGATGATCAGTTCAGTTTTGGCCACATTGAGCTTTAGGAAGCGAGAGGAGAAATAGGAGGATATACCAGATAGACACTTTGGGATTCTGGACAGCAGAGATGCGACATCTGGGCCAGAGAGGTAGATCTGAGTATCGTCGGCATATAGGTGGTACTGGAAGCCGTGGGACTTTATGAGTTGTCCCAAGCCAAATGTGTAGATAGAGAAAAGTAGGGGTCCCAGGACAGAGCCTTGAGGGACGCCAACAGAGAGATGGCGGGATGAAGAGGTTGTGTGAGAGTGGGAGGCATAAAAGGTGCAGTTGGAGAGGTATGAAGAGATCCAAGAGAGGGCGAGATCTCTGACACCAAGGGAAGAGTGGATCTGTAATAGGAGGGAGTGGTCGACAGTATCGAAGGCTGAGGACAGGTCTAGAAGTAGGAGTATGGAGAAGTGCTTGTTAACTTTAGCAGTAAGTAAGTCATTCGTGATTTTAGTCAGGGCAGTTTCGGTAGAATGATGGTATTGGTACCAGGGCCTTTTAGACGCCGGGTATTAGACATGGCCCATTCTCATGTCCTGGGTGGTCACCTGGGAGTAGATGTGACGCCCTGGGCAAGCCAGGGGTCACAGGTCATGACACCACCACACCCTACACCCCAGATAGGTACACCAAAGCTACACAAAAATCCTTGTTGCCTTCCTCCAGGGGCTGATGTCCACACCAGGGGGTGGGCCAGGCGGTTGGCTCCGCCCACCGAGGAGTTCACAGCCCTGGAGGCGGGAAAACCAGACAGATCAGTTTAGGGAGAGTGTGAAGTAGAAGTGAAGTGGTAGAGGAGCAAGAGAGAGGAGTTAAGGTGAAAGGGAAAGTGACAGTGGAAAGCCTGAAGTTGGTCCGGGTGTGTGCCCCGGACTGAGAACAGCAAGGTTAGCAGACGGTGGTGACCGTCTGCAGGAGAGGCTGCTTGGAGGTTGCCGAAAGGACCGTGGACGGGTGGTGGCCCGGCGGTACCGGAGCGGTATACCAAGAGAAGCCAGCACCATTGGCAGGGGCCTTTCGGATCCCGGCAAGGCTAGGAGTCGCCGTGAATTTGCCAAATCCGTCAGTGAAGGGGACCTCTGGGTCTCCCAATAACCAAGTCCCGATTGAAGGCAACAGTCCAACCGTTAGAGAGAGACACCGCCACCGCCAAGGCACCAGTTTCTCAGGGCCAGCGCCTGCGGGCAGAGAGGGGCTCCTCCGGCCCATATCCAAGCCGGGGAGCGGGTTACCGGTGGGAACCCATCGCTACCAACATCATCTTAGGTGCAGGAAAAGGGACCGTCACCGTCAACTACTGGGGAAAAGCAACAGCAGCCGTCCGTGGGAACCGTCTTTCCAGCCGTGTGTTTTACCGAGAACTGTGTCCCCGTCTCAGGCTGAGTGAGTACCACAGTGCCGTGAGGCACAGCGCTGACCCCGCGTCCCTGCACCCTACCAAGCCCTGCACCGGCCCCGCCATCCCTCATCACCCACCTCATCACTGGGCCCCGGGACAACTACCCCATACCCACGGAGGGGAGAACCAACAACTTTGCTGCTCCCTGTCACCGCTCCCGGGATCCCCATACAGAGCAGCGGTGGTGTCCACACAATCACCACAACCGTGGGTGGCGTCACGGACAATAAACAATCCCAAAAACCAATCCCTTTTCACTCACGGGCGAGGAGCGCCGCTCGAGTCCCCGGGATTCGGCCCATCGCTTGAGCCACCGAGCAGCAGCAGGCCGCAGCAGCGGCAGCCGGACCCGAGCAGTGGGAGAGCGCAGCGTCCCCTCCTCCGCCCGCGACATAGATAAAACCCAGGAGCGGATTCTTCAGAGGTTCTACTGGCCGGGGTGTTATCGAGAGATTCTTAATTATTGTAGATCCTGTCCCACCTGCCAGCTAACTGCAAAAGTTTTACATTTTCGAAGTCCCCTTGTGCCATTACCTATAGTAGAGGTCCCGTTTGACCGTATTGCCATGGATCTTGTGGGCCCCCTGGTAAAATCCGCTAGAGGGAACCCGAATATCTTAGTGGTTCTGGACTATGCGACTCGATACCCTGAGGCGGTACCATTGAGAAATTGTTCCTCTAAGAATATAGCCAGGGAGTTGGTCCATATCTTCTCTCAGACCGGACAGCCAAAAGAGATCCTGACAGACCAAGGGACCCCCTTTATGTCGAAAGTCATGAGAGAACTGTGTAAGGTGCTGCGGATCACACAACTGAAGACTTCAGTCTATCACCCGCAGACAGATGGCCTTGTGGAGAGATTCAATAAGAGCTTAAAGTCCATGCTTAAGAAGGTCATGGAGAAGGATGGCCGAGATTGGGATTGCCTGCTTCCATACTCTTTTCTATCAGGAAAGTTCCACAAGCCTCTACCGGGTTCTCTCCCTTTGAACTTTTATATGGTCGACATCCCCGAGGGTTGCTTGACATAGCCAAAGAAACCTGGGAAGCAGAGGTTACTTCCCATAGGAGTATCATTGAGCATGTGGCCCAGATGCAAGAGAGGATGGCTGAGGTGATACCCATCATGAAAGAGAGTCTTCTCCGGGCTCAAGAGGCACAGGGGAGAGTATATAATCGCTCTGCCAGGGTGAGACAGTTCAGCCCTGGCAACCGGGTGTTGGTGTTGATCCCTACTGTGGAAAGTAAATTTCTGGCCAAGTGGCAGGGACCCTATGAAGTGGTCGAGAAACTGGGAGAGGTGAATTATAAGATCCACCAACCGGGCAGACAGAAGCCCTATCGGGTGTACCATATTAATCTTATTAAGCCATGGCGAGATAGGGAAGCGGTGGAAGCTCCGTGTCAATGTTGGGGGCTTTGACTTTCCTTTGGGGCTGCTCTAAGGCAAGTCAGAATTCCTCATTCCATCTTTGAGGTTAGTCAGTTCTCTGGTGGTGACAAGGCGTCTAGGTTTTTTAGGAACGCTCCACCGCTACTTCTAGTTGTTTGTGTAGTCAGTGGATTGCAGCCAGCTAAGTTTCCAACTACTCGTGTATTATTATCAACCTATTTATGGGATTTTTGCAAGATTTTTTAAATAAAAATTTCTGTGTCATCTATTTATTTTTTTTTTTACTGACTGGGTAGGTGATGTCGGGTATCTGATAGACGCCATGACATCACTACCTCTGGGCTTAATGCCAGGTGACATTACACAGCTGGTGTCAACACCATATATTACCCCATTTGCCGCCGCCGCAGGGCATTCGGGATGAGCTGGGTAAAGTCCTGGGACTAATCTAATGGATGCAGCAATTCCGTCCGGCTGCTGGCTGATATTTTTAGGCTGGGGGACTCCCAATAACGTGGGTCTCCCCAGCCTGAGAATACCAGCCAGCAGCTGTGAGGCTTTTATTGGCTGGTATCAAAATTGGGGAAGACTGCACGCCTGATTTTCTTTTAATTATTTATTGTACTTAACGATATAGACCCGCCCAGCGTCAGCTGTGATTGGTTGCAGTCAGACAGCTGTCACTCAGCGTGGGGGCACGTCTGACTGCAACCAATCACAGATGCCGGTGAGCAGGGAAGCAGTGAATATGAAATGAACCTAATGAGCGGCCGGCTCGGGAAGAACAAAGAGTTGCCAAGGGAGCAGTGCCAGCAGCGTCAGTGATCGGTGAGTATGTAGCACTTGCTCCTACCCCTTTGCGCTGGATTCTGTTCCCCATAGACTTTATATGGGGACCAGCATCTGGCCAGATATCCGGAAAAAAACAGAAGTCACAAGAATGTCACATGGACCATATACTGAACGGAACGGATGCGGTTGTTTACACGTACGCCACATGGATGCATCCGTGGAAAAACAGGACCGTTGTTTTGCGGACTGCAAAAACGGAACGGTCATGTGAATGTAGCCTAATAGGGAGCAGGAAGACATGTTTGAGGACAGTTCAAGATTGACATGTTCCAGTAGTCTTGAGGCATAGGGGAGAAGTGATATGTTGCAGAGCTCAGTTGTTGAGCTGTGTATAACCCTGCACACACCACAGCTGTCTGTGTAGATTATATAGTGACAGAAAGCGCTAATTAGTACTGGGGTGTAATTGAATTTCGATCAATGAGGCCAGGTGTCATGCAGTGATAATCTCCTGCTAATAAAACACTGATTTTATTAAAACTGCAAAATATAGCAAAATATATAGGGACACATCACTGTATGCAGTTAAGGTATCGGCTTGTACATTATGGTGCTTTCAGATTACATAGCAAAAACCAGTGGATAAGTAGAAGATACACGTTTTGACTGTGCTGCTGTGAAAGAGGAGTAGTTATACTGAATTCTTTCTCAAAACTGAACTATATGTACTTTACATGTTGTTCAATTCTGAGTAAGGTTTTGGTACAATCTTGAAATGTGTAAATAAAGCTACTTGGCGTATTCCCACATGTAGAACTACACCTCTTTCACAGCATTGTGGTCTACCAAAACATTTATCTCTTACTTCTCAATCTACATGCAGAAGAAGATCCCCTGTTATCTCAAGATGTGACTGTGGCAGCTGACTAATCTATGAGCATTTATTGGAGTTATGACAGACACAACCCAATCAGGTAAGCAACCCCCCTCTCAATTTCACTTTTAGAATACATTATTACCCTATGGGCGCTTGTCTCCATTTTTCTTTTCAACATAGCAAAAACCTGCTGACAGAGTCCCTTTAATAGTGATCTATCTGTTAGGATGTTCTGACGACGGGGTTTGAAAATATTTCTGGTGAAAATTGACAAGGTTTACAAAGCCCACAGGATAAAGATTACTCACAATATTCCAGTTAGATGCTTTGCTGTTTGGGACATGATCTTTCAAAATCTCCAATGACAGTCTATAAAAAAACATGGGAGGAAGGAGAAAAAAAAAAGGGTAAAGCATTATTGTTTTTAGGATCATTTCTCAAATCTTGCATCTATCATACATCCATACAGATACAAATCCTATGTACCAATACAACAAATTTCCCAGCATGTGCAAATGTAACCTCCCCACCCACTAACCCAGTATTATTGCCCTCTGCTCAATTCACCCTCTATTGAAATTGTTCGCTTCTTCTAATGATAAACAGTCAAACATCCACAGTTCCTCTTTCTCTCTCCCTACAGACTGCTTGTTTCGCTGAATAGCTAGGACCCAACATCAATTTTCTTTATCCAAACTGTTATGCACACTGCATTCCAAGTACAGTGTAAGGCCCCCTTCACACGTCCGTGAAAAACACGCACGTGTGTTACGGGCCGTTTTTCGGGTCCGTGTCCCGTTTTTGTGTCCGTTTTTATGGTCCGTGTGGCACCTGTGTGAATTGCGTATGCTAGCCGTGTTTGTGTGCAGAACGTCCGTGTGTGCGTGTGGAATTAACGTGTATGTGTACGTGTAATGTCCGTGTGTAATGTCCGTGTGTGTGATGCACAATGTCGTTTATAAATGTCGGCTGACAGCAGACAGAGTTGCGCGATGAGAATGAACTCGGGTGAACTTCACCCGACTTCATCCTCATACCGCGGCTCTGTCTGTGTCGAGTACTGATTAGCGGTCACCTGTGAAGGATTCACCGGTGACCGCTAATCCCCCGAGTGACTGAAGTGTCCCCCCCTCTCTCATACTCACCGATCCCCGATCACCGGCGCTGTCACTGGATCCAGTGACAGCGGGTAACCTCAGTGACAGCTCAGCTGATCGCGCTATTCCCTTCATTAGCTGTGTGGAGGTGACCGGAGCGGCGGTGTATTCTGCAGCTCCTGTCACCTCCATGTAGCAGCGCTGGATGCGACGCTGGAGCATCCTGGATGACGCCGGACATGGAGGGCTTTTTCGGGGATGATTAAAGTGGTGAACCAGGGAATGTGTGTGTGTTTTTATTTCTAATAAAGGATTTTTTCTGGTGTGTGTGTGTTTATTTACTGTAACTTACAGATTAATCATGGAGGGTGTCTCATAGACGCCTGACATGATTAATCTAGGACTTATTGGCAGCTATGGGCTGCCAATAACTCCTTATTACCCCGATTTGCCAAAGCACCAGGGCAAATCGGGAAGAGCCGGGTACAGCCCCAGAACTGTCGCATATAATGTATGCGGCAATTCTGGGCGGCTGCTGACTGATATTGTTAGGGTGGGGGGCTCCCCATAACGTGGAGCTCCCCATCCTGAGAATACCAGCCTTCAGCCGTATGGCTTTATCTGGCTGGCATTAAAATTGGGGGGAACCGCACGCCGTTTTTTTTTAATTATTTATTTATTTATTTTACTGCACAGTATAGACACGCCCACCGGCTGCTGTGATTGGGTGCAGTGTGACACCTGTCACTCAGCGTGGGGGCGTGTCTCACTGTAACCAATCATAGGCACCGGTGGGCGGGGAAAGCAGGGAATAGGAGATTGTTTAATGGGCGGTCGGCTTTTTCAAAATAGTAAAAGCCGCCGCAGCAGTGTGAATGCCGTGCAGCGCTGCGCCGGAGATCGGGGAACGGTAAGTATGAGAGAGGGGGGGAAACTGACCGACAGACTGTGAGAGAGGGACAGACAGACAGAGAGACCGACAGAGAGACTGACCGACGGACTCAGGGAGATTGACCGACATACACAGAAATAGAAAGAATAGCCGACATCACTAGAAATAAAAACACCAAACGGACACGGACTATAGGTATATGCATACGTGTTTACTAACGTGTGTACACATACCCATAGACTTTCATTGTGTCCACGTGTGCGTGCTCCGTGCAGATAACGGACATGCATCCGTGCCAAACGCAAACACATACGGATCACGGACACGCACACACGGACATAATGAAATAACGGACGTGTGACCACAATCATAGATTAACATTGGTGCACGTTTGGCCGTGTCTCCGGTATATACGGAAACGGACCAAACACGCACGTGTATCACGGACGTGTGAAGGGGGCCTAATGGACAGACTGGCAAAAGTCTCCAGACCTGTACATACCCACCTCATATATGCCTTTGAGGACCTTTGAGGATGTGGAGTTTGGGTAAGATTTTTGAAAAATGTTATGTTATTTTAACTGGAAGTTTTTGAAATTGCATTTAAAAAGAAAAATATTTCCAAACATTTTTTCCACAAGCACCATGATTTTGGAATATTGGTGCAAAACATGTTAGCGATACAACGCTGAAGAAATGCCCTGTATTAATTTACCCACGATTAAATGTGTGAGCCAGGAGACAACACAGTTCTGGTTGAATCACCAACAACACTATTCTTTAGCAAAAGTGGTTCAGAGTAGAAAACAGTTGACTTCAACTAATTTTGTGGTGCTGAAAACAAATATGCTTTAATATGTTGATTGGTTCCAATTCTCAAGATCCAGAGGAGGTTATAATTACTTATGATACCTTTCTTGCAGACTTATAGAAAAATTGCATCTTTATTATTTCCTCATCATTATTGCATTGTTAGTAGCTAGTCTATTACATCATCTATTTGGTCTATTGAGCCTTCAGAATTCTTTCACCTTTTATTTATTGGGTGACCAATAGTGATGAGCCAGCATTCTCATCACTGCCTGTTAATCAAATATCAGTTTAAAAATGCTTGAATTTGCCATTGACTTCCATTATACTTTGTACTTAACTCACGCCCAAGAACCCCAAAGCTCGATTGCATAACAAGTAGTCATGAACACGCCCGCTCATCACTAGTAACCAATGAAAAACAGCCAACTCATCTCCGATGACAAAATTCTTATTACAGTTGCATCACCTACTTTTATAAATGATCTCAGCATACCTCCCAACCATCCTAGATTTTGCAGGACTGTCCCAATTTGAGGGCTCTCTCCCGCAGTCCCGTTGCTCACAACTGTTGTCCCGGCACCTTCCCTCACTTCAGTGCATGAATTAAATTCTTATCTACTCTGGGTTACCGGTATGGCCGGGACTCGAACTTGTGAACTCATTGTCCAAAGGCAGCAACTCTACCATTGAGCTACTGCCTCTATTGAAAAACATTGGAAGATTTGGTAGTCATGACCTCTGTATTGCAGGTAGAAAAACAAGAAGCAGATTATTTAGATAAATACATCATAGCTACTGCATCTTTTTGTAGGTGAAAGAAAGATTATTTTTTTCCCATGCAACTACTATAAAGAAATGACACATGTGGAATGAAATACTTAACAAAAAAGTGTGAAACAACTGAAAATATGTGTTCTATTCTAGGTTCATCAAAGTAGCCACCTTTTGCTTTGATTACTGCTTTGCACTCTCTTGGCATTCTCTTGATTAGCTTTAAGAGTTAGTCACCAGAAATGGTCTTCCAACAGTCTTGAAGGAGTTCCCAGAGATGCTTAGCACTTGTTGCCCCTTTTGCCTTCACTCTGCGGTCCAGCTCACCCCAAACAATATCGATTGGGTTTAGGTCTGGTGACTTTGGAGGCCAGGTCATCTGGCATAGCACCCCATCACTCTCCTTCTTAGTCAAATAGCTCTTAAACAGCCTGGAGGTGTGTTTGGGGTCATTGTCCTGTTGAAAACTAAATGATGGTCCAACTAAATAGAAACTGGATGGAATAGCATGCCGCTGCAAGATGCTGTGGTAGCCATGCTGGTTCAGTATGACTTCAATTTTTAATAAATCCCCAACAGTGTCACCAGAAAAGCACCATCACACCTCCTCCTCCATGCTTCACGGTGGGAACCAGGCATGTAGAGTCTATCCGTTCACCTTTTCTGCGTCACACAAAGACACGGTGGTTGGATCCAAAGATCTCAAATTTGGACTCCTCAGACCAAAGCACAGATTTCCACTGGTCTAATGTCCATTCCTTGTGTTCTTTAGCCCAAACAAGTCTCTTCTGCTTGTTGCCTGTCCTTAGCAGTGGTTTCCTAGCAGCTATTTTACCATGAAGGCCTGCTGCACAGAGTGTCCTCTTAACAGTTGTTCTAGAGATTTGTCTGCTGCTAGAACTCTGTGTGGCATTGACCTGGTCTCTAATCGGAGCTGCTGTTAACCTGCGAATTCTAAGGCTGGTGACTCGGATAAACCTATCCTCTACAGCAGAGGTGACTCTTGGTCTTCCTTTCCTGGGGCGGTCCTCATGTGAGCCAGTTTCTTTGTAGCGTTTGATGGTTTTTGCCACTGCACTTGGAGACACTTTCAAAGTTTTCCCAATTTTTCGGACTGACTGACCTTAATTTCTTAAAGTAATGATGGCCACTCGTTTTTCTTTACTTAGAATTTGTATTATGGCAAGAAAAAAAGCAGCTAACAGTCTATTCAGTAGGACTATCAGCTGTGTATTAAGTATTTCATTCCACATGTGTTAATACATAGTTTTTCCCTCACCCTATGACGGCACCATGAGAGAGAATCCGCCCATCCAGGACAGGAAACCTTCAGGTTAAAAAGGGCCGGTCCTCTCGCCGCTTCAGTTTGGTTTCCTGTCCTGGATGGATACCTCAGGATGCGGCCCTGGAGGGCCGTGGATCTTCTGGACAATCTTACCCGGTCCCGACGGGCGGTTCTGGCGGCGGCACGAGTCCTGCCTCGCTCCGTTCGGGTGCCTGGAGGCGCCATGGCGGACCCCCGGGGGTTGTGTCCGTGAGCGGGTGCGGTGCATCAGGCAGCAGGTGAGTACAGCAGCTGGCCGGGGCTGCTCGCGGCCACGTGTGCTGCACGCCGACGCCATCTTGGAGGCGGGTTTTGTGTGCGGGCGTTGCGCATGCACGGCGGCCGCACCTGACATGCGCTGACGTCGGCGGTGACGTCAGACCCAGGAAGTGGGTCCGGAGGCACGGGAGAACAGCGCACAGCTTGAAAAACGGCGCTCGGAGCTGGGGGAAAGTGTTCCAGTCCTCCTGCAGAACGGAGGTGTTTGTTGCTCTGACAGCAGGGTTAAGAATAAGGACAAAGATGGGCACCGTGAGGCGGACCGGCACTCGGTGCGTGAGTCCTCCTCCCCTCCTGCTGGCAAGAAAGCAGTGAAACCACCGGAGCGTCGCAGGAGCGACTCTGGCTCAGATGCCAGTTTATCCAGCAAACGTGGCACCCGAGCCACTAAACAGACCCGAGATGCATCTGACGGCAAAGGCGCCACCAGAGGGAAGACTTTGATGAAAGCTCCTTCCCCAGAACCGGTACTGATCCTTCATCTCCTATGGGTGAGTGATCTTTGGGCATGTGTACCTGTTGTTCATTGTTTTCCTGGTGTTGTGTCTCCCCTCCGTCCCTGTCATGCATAGGTTAAAAAACCACGGAAGTGTACTGCCAAATCGAATAACAGGGAATGCGCTCTCTGTAACCGGGACCTGGCTCCGTCCTGGTCCAAACGGCTCTGCAAGAACTGTATCCAGCAGACCATTTCTGATGAGACTCCTGGGTTTGCTAGTGATCTCCGTGCCATCATCCGGTCCAAAGTCCAGATTTCTCTGCAGTCCCTGAAGAGCCTCCTCGTAAACAGCATAGACAGGCCTCCCCGGCTTCACCATCCAGTCGATCTGAGGGAGAGTGTGGGTCTTCTGGCTCTGCGTCTTCTTCCTCTGATAGTGAGGCTGACGTCCACCAGTGTTTCCCAGTAGAAGGCACGAGCAAATTGATTAAAGCTGTCAGGGACACTATGGGCATTACTGAGGAGAAATTGCAGCCTTCAGTCCAAGATGTGATGTTTAAGGGTCTGGAGCGTAGAAAGCGCAGGACCTTCCCGGTTGTGGACAAGCTACAGGCATTGATCCACAGGGAATGGAAGAAACCGGATAAGCGAGGTTCTCTTCCAGGCGGCTTCAAGCGCAAATATCCCTTTGAGGACGCAACCTGTTCCCACTGGAATAGGGCACCCAAATTGGATGTGGCAGTGGCTAAAGCATCAAAAAAAATTTCCATTCCCTTTGAGGACATGGGATCCTTGAAGGACCCTATGGATCGGAAGGTGGATGTCTTCCTTAAAACCGCATGGGAGTCCTCAGCAGGTGCTCTCCGGCCGGCCATTGCAGCTACATGTACGGCACGGTCTCTGGCGCTGTGGTTGTCCGAATTAGAGGAGAAGCTGAGGACCAAAGTTCCTCGGGACGAGATTATTTCTTCTCTACCCAGACTGCAGAGAGCAGCGGCATTCATCTCAGATGCATCGGCAGATTCCACTCGGCTGGCTGCTAAGACCGCGGCCCTTTCTAATGCGGCTCGTCGGGCCTTATGGTTGAAATGTTGCCCGGGGGATCTGCAGGTTAAGTCTAAGCTGTGTTCCATTCCCTGTCAGGGCGAGTTTCTTTTTGGATCAGTTCTGGATGATGTCCTTGAGAAGGCTGGGGACAGAAAAAAGAACTTTCCAGCCCCATCCTTTCCCTCCTTCAAGCGTTCCCTTTTGTAAGAAGCAGTTCACCCGCAAGTTCACCCCCAGGAATAGAAGTACCTGGTCGGATCGTAAGAAGGATGATAAGGGGTTCTTGTTCAAGGGCCCCTCCCAATCCAAGAAGTCTTCCCAATGACTCCCTTCCCCAGGTGGGGGGGAGATTGACCTACTTTCTTCCGGCCTGGGAACGTATTTCTTCAAGCCCGTGGATTCTCAATATCGTCCGCACAGGTCTGACATTTCCATTCCGCAGTGTTCCTCCCAGGCGCTTTCTCCTGACATCCCCGAGGACGTCCCCGAGCGAACAACATGCCTTGGAGGGGGAAGTGACGTCCCTATTGCGCCGGGCGGTCCTGACGGACGTCCCATTGGCGGAGAGGGGTTTTACTCCCCTCTCTTTTTGGTCGGGAAACCGGATGGCTCCTTTCGGGTCATCATAAACCTCAAAGGCCTGAACAGCCACCTGCAGATCTTGTCCTTCAAGATGGAATCGATGAAGTCCACAATCAAGTCTCTCTACCCGAATTGTCATATGGCTGTCCTGGATCTGAAGGACGCGTATTATCACGTTCCCATCGCTCCTTCCTTCCAGAAATATCTCAGGGTGGCGGTGATGCTCGAGGGGTCAGTGCGTCATCTGCAGTTCAGGGCCTTACCATTCAGCTTGGCAATTGCGCCCCGTATCCTCACGAAGCTCGTCCTGGAAATCACTGCCCACCTGCGGGAAGACAGAATTGTCATTATTCCGTATCGCGACGACTTCCTCGTGGTAGGTGATTCAATGAACCATTGTACTGCCGTGCTTCAGACTGTATGCTCAAAGCTGGAAAGTCTCGGCTGGATTTTGAACAGGGAGAAGTCAAGGTTGCTTCCGGCCACGGTGCAAGTCTTTTTGGGGCTTACTTTGGACTCTCTCCTACAAGAATGTCGTCTACCGCCTTCCAAAGTGGAAAAGCTTCGCTCTCTGGTGCAGCAGGCGGTGGCGGTTCCGCACATGTCCCTGCGACGGGCTATGTCTCTTCTGGGCTCCCTGACCTCTGCTCTCCCTGCAGTGTTGTGGGCTCAAGGCCATACCAGAGCCCTCCAGTGGGACATTTTGGGACATCAGTCGTTTCTGGGGGACAGGTTAAACACTCGGATTACTCTGAGCTCCAGCTCCATCGCCTCCCTTCACTGGTGGCTGGTTCCTGCGCACCTCACACAGGGAGTCCCATGGTCTGTCCCGGTGTCCCGAATTGTGACCACGGATGCCAGTGTGTCCGGATGGGGGGCTCACCTGCTGGACCGTCCGATTCAGGGTCTCTGGTCACCCAGGGAGGCGGCTTCCTCCTCCAATATCAGAGAGCTGCTGGCTGTGGAACGGGCCCTGACTGGATTTCTCCCTTCACTGACTGGTCACCATACCCGGGTGTTGTCGGACAATCAGGTGACGGTGGCTTATCTGAACCATCAGGGGGGCACAAGATCCAGGTCCCTTATGTTAATAGCCGACAGGATTCTGCTACTGGCAGAAACTCACCTTCTGTCCCTCACTGCTGTTCACATTAGGGGGAAAAACAACCTAGCGGCGGATTTTCTGAGTCGCACTCGCCTGCGCGAGGGGGAGTGGAAACTCAACCCGTCCGTCTTCAACCTCCTCACAGCCAGGTGGGGGGTTCCAGCCATCGACCTTTTTTCCACCAAACAGAACAGGAAGGTTCCTCAGTTCTGCTCTCTCAATCCCAAGGAACTTCCGTATGCTGTGGACGCCCTGTCAATCCCGTGGGACTTTCCCCTTGCTTATGCATTTCCCCCACTGGTCCTTCTCCCTGTAGTCCTGAAAAAAATCAGGGACGACGGAGCCAGAGTCCTTCTGATTGCCCCCTTCTGGCCAAAGCGACCATGGTTTTTTTGGCTGGTTCGGATGTCCCTGACCGACCCGTGGGTCCTCCCAGAACTTCCGAATCTCCTGTCCCAGGGACTTGTGTGCCATCCTCCGACAGTCAAGTTGCACCTGACGGCATGGAATTTGAGAGGGCGTTGCTGATCAGTAAGGGGTTTTCTCCCAATTTAGTTTCCACACTGGAACCCTTGGGTGGCTGGGTTGATCAGGGCTAGTTCGCGCCAGCGTCATAGACGGGTAGTCTCCCTTCCCCCTTGGGACCTTAACCTGGTTTTGGGGGCCCTGATGGATCCTCCGTTCGAGCCCCTTGGCTCCATCTCTGTTAAATGTCTTTCCCTTAAGACGGTCCTCCTGGTAGCCCTGACCTCGGCCCGTAGGATTAGCAACATTCAGGCCCTTTCTATTGACCCACCTTACACTCAAATACTGGACGATAGGGTAGTGTTGCGCCCTGACCCTGCGTACCTCCCCAAGGTGGTTTCTCGGTTTCAAACGTCCCAGGAGATTGTACTGCTGTCCTTTTGCGCTAACCCGACGCGTGCGGAGGAAAGGCGTTGGCATTGTCTGGATGTACGTCGTTGTCTTATCCAATATCTGCTTGTCACCAGTTCCTGGAGGCGGGTCAAGTCTCTGTTTGTCTCTTTCCAGGGGCCTACAAAGGGGGTTAAGTGCTCCAAATCCACGCTGGCCAGGTGGATTCAGGACGCCATTGAGTTGGCTTACACGACTAGGGGTGCTGCTGTTCCGGTGGGTCTGAAGGCACATTCCACGCGGGCTGTAGCATCTTCTTGGGAAGAACGGGCGGATGTTTCCATTGCTCAAATTTGTAAAGCTGCCACATGGTCCTCACCCTTGACCTTTTATAAGCATTATAGGTTGGATCTTTCCTTCTCCGACCTCACCTTTGGGAGGCGTGTTCTACAGGCTGTGGTCTCTCCCTAATTTTTTTTCTTCGCTGTAATTCTCTCGTGGTGCCGTCATAGGGTGAGGGAAAAATACGTAATTACTTACCGGTAATGTGTTTTTTCCAAACCCATGACGGCACCCTTATATTCCCACCCTGCACTGGGGATTGTTGGTTGGTTCACTTTCCTTTTTCCTTCTTCCACAATTTTACTGGTGGTGGCCTTATACTAACCTGTTGTTTTTTTTTCGGAGGTCCTCTCATGCTCTGTAATCAAACTGAAGCGGCGAGAGGACCGTCCCTTTTTAACATGAAGGTTTTCTGTCCTGGATGGGCGGATCCTCTCTCGTGGTGCAGTCATGGGTTCGGAAAAAACACATTACCGGCAAGAAATTACGTATTTTGATGCTTTCAATGTGAATCTACAAGTTTCAGTCATGAAAATAAAGAAAACTCTTTGAATGAGATGTGTCCAAACTTTTGGTGTTCTAAATGTTCTAAATGTTCCCAAATTCTCTACTAAAAGGTACCCTATCCTGGTAATGATCCTCCTGCCATATATATTATCCGGGTATATGGCCACATCCTTCTATATAACCCATCCTGGCATATGGCCACATCCTGCTATATAACCCATTCTGGCATATGGCCGCATCCTGCTATATAACCCAACCTGGCATATGGCCGCATCCTGCTATATACCCCATCCTGGCATATGGCCGCATCCTGCTATATACCCCATCCTGGCATATGGTTGCATCCTGCTATATACCCCATCTTGGTGTATGGCCGCATCCTGCCATATACCCGCATTCTGGTATGTGCTCCCAGCCTGCTATATACCCCCATCCTGCTATATACTCCCATCCTGGTATGTGCTCCCATCCTGCTACATACCCCCATCCTACTATATACCGTTATCCTGCTATATGCCATCATCCTGTGGCACACAAAAAAAAATAAACGTTCATACTCTCCTTTCCTCACTCCACACAGCATCGCTCCTCCTCCTGTCTGTGTCAGCAGCAGCGCCACTGACCTGTGTGGAGTCGGCCACGATCCCTGCAACATCGCTCGTCCTCCTGTCTGTTTCAGTCCACACGTACGCACAATGATGACATCATCGCTGTGAGCACTGCTAGTCTCCACACAAAGCCGCGGCCGGTACAGACAGGAGGACATTGCGATGCTGCAGGGATCGTTGTCGGTGAGTATACTGATTCACTGCACCCCACGCTGATGATGATGTGCAGGGGCAGTGAATACAGCCGCACATGATCACTCCAGGCTGTAGTTGCCAGGGGTGATCATGCGGGCCAGCTGTTTAGTATGCACGCGTCCCTCGCTCATCATCCCGCCCACCTGTCAGCGCCAGCTTCACCGCTGGGATGATGGACAGGAGGATGGGCGTGCATATGAAATGAGCGGGCCCACATGGTCACGGCAGGTGCTGCTGCAGCCTGCTAGTGCCCCCGATGACACGAAGCCACCGCAGCACCCTCATTTCCCGCAGCCATGCCCTACATTTAGACTATAAGACATACCCCCCCTTTCCCCCAACATTTGGGGGGGAAAAGTGCATCTTATAGTCCGAAAAATACGGTACATAGGTGTATAAAGGTTCATTTTCAACAACCCCCACTCCAGTGTTCTAATGGGACACTGTGTTTGCTACCTGTGTTAGAAGGCTAATGGATGTTTAGAAATCCCTTGAAAACCCTTGCATAAGTATGTTAGCAAAGCTGAAAACAGTTTTGTTGATTAGAGAAGCTATAAAACTGACCTTGCTTTGAGCTAGTTGACAATCTGAAGCATTACATTTGTTGGTTCCATTAAACTCTCAAAATGGCCACAAAAACAGAACTTTCATGTGAAACTCGACAATCTATTCTTGTTTTTGAAAATAAAGGATATTCCATGTGAGAAATTGCCAAGAAACTGAAGATTCCATACAATGTTGTGTACTATTCCCTTCAGAGGAGAGCAAAAACAGGCTATAACCAGAGTAGAAAGAGAAGTGGGAGGTGCCGCTGCACAACTGAACAACAAGATAAGTACATTGGAGTCTCTAGTTTGAGAAATCGATGCCTCACAAGTTTTCAACTAGCAGCTTCATTAAATAGTACCCGCAAAATGCCAGTGTCAACATCTACAGTGAAGAGGCAACTCCGGGATGCTGGCCTTAAGGGCAGAGTGGCAAAGAAAAAGCCATATCTGAGACTGGATAATAAAGAAAAGATTAATATGGGCAAAAGAACACAGACATTGGACAGAGGAAGATTGGAAAAATGTGTTATATACAGACGAATAGAAGAACTACTGAAAAGATGCTGGAGGAGTGCCTGAAGCCATCTGTCAAGCATGGTGGAGGCAATGTGATTGTCTGGGGTTGCTTTAGTGCTGGTACAGTGGGAGATTTGTACAAGGTAAAAGGAATTTTGAATAAGGAAGGATATCACTCCATTTTGCAACGCCTTGCCATACCCTGTGGACAGCCCTTGATTGGAGCCAATTTCATCCTACAACAGGACAATGACCCAAAGCACACCTCCAAATTATACATGAACTATTTAAGTGTTATTGACTGACAAATCGAAGTTTGAGGTGTTTGGATCACACAGAAGAACATTTGTGAGATGCAGAACAACTGAAAAGATGCTGGAAGAGTGCCAGATGCCATCTGTCAAGCATGGTGGAGGTAATGTGATGGTCTAGGGTTGCTTTGGTGCTGGTAAAGTGGGAGATTTGTACAAGGTAAAAGGGATTTTGAATAAGGAAAGCTCTCACTCCATATTGCAACGCCATGCAGTAGTCTGTGGACAGCGCTTAATTGGAGCCAATTTCATCCTACAATGACCAAAACGCACACCTCCAAATTATGCATGAACTATTTAGGGAAGAAGCAGGCAGCTGGTATTCTAGCTGTAATGGAGTGGCCAGCCCAGTCACCAAATCTCAACCCTATTGAGCTGTTGTGGGAGTACCTTGACCGTATGGTAAACAAAAAGTGCCCATCAAGCCAATGCAACTTGTAGGAGGGGATTCTGGAAGCATGGGGTGAAATATCTCCAGATTACCTCAGAAAATTAACAGCTAGAATGCCAAAGGTCTGCAAAGCTGTAATCGCTGCAAAGGGAGCATTCTTTGACAAAAGCAAAGTTCAAAGGAGAAAATTATTATTTCATGTAAAAATCATTATTTCTAACCTAGTCAATGTCTGGACTATATTTCCTAATGATTATGAAATTCATTAGATAAATAAAAGTATGATTTTTCATGGAAAAGACAATTATCTGGGTGACCCCAAACTTTTGAACGGTAGCATATATATATATATATATATATATATATATATATATATATATATATATATACACAGTGCCTACAAGTAGTATTCAACCCCCTGCAGATTTAGCAGGTTTGATAAGATGCAAATAAGTTAGAGCCTGCAACTTCAAACAAGAGCAGGATTTATTAACAGATGCATAAATCTTACAAACCAACAAGTTATGTTGCTCAGTTAAATTTTAATAAATTTTCAACATAAAAGTGTGGGTCAATTATTATTCAACCCCTAGGTTTAATATTTTGTGGAATAACCCTTGTTTTCAATTACAGCTAATAATCGTCTTTTATAAGACCTGATCAGGCCGGCAAAGGTCTCTGGAGTTATCTTGGCCCACTCCTCCATGCAGATCTTCTCCAAGTTATCTAGGTTCTTTGGGTGTCTCATGTGGACTTTAATCTTGAGCTCCTTCCACAAGTTTTCAATTGGGTTAAGGTCAGGAGACTGACTAGGCCACTGCAACACCTTGATTTTTTCCCTCTTGAACCAGGCCTTGGTTTTCTTGGCTGTGTGCTTTGGGTCGTTGTCTTGTTGGAAGATGAAATGACGACCCATCTTAAGATCCTTGATGGAGGAGCGGAGGTTCTTGGCCAAAATCTCCAGGTAGGCCGTGCTATCCATCTTCCCATGGATGCGGACCAGATGGCCAGGCCTCTTGGCTGAGAAACAGCCCCACAGCATGATGCTGCCACCACCATGCTTGACTGTAGGGATGGTATTCTTGGGGTCGTATGCAGTGCCATCCAGTCTCCAAACGTCACGTGTGTGGTTGGCACCAAAGATCTCGATCTTGGTCTCATCAGACCAGAGAACCTTGAACCAGTCTGTCTCAGAGTCCTCCAAGTGATCATGAGCAAACTGTAGACGAGCCTTGACATGACGCTTTGAAAGTAAAGGTACCTTACGGGCTCGTCTGGAACGGAGACCATTGCGGTGGAGTACGTTACTTATGGTATTGACTGAAACCAATGTCCCCACTGCCATGAGATCATCCCAGAGCTCCTTCCTTGTTGTCCTTAGGTTAGCCTTGACTCTTCGGACAAGCCTGGCCTCGGCACGGGTGGAAACTTTCAAAGGCTGTCCAGGCCGTGGAAGGCTAATAGTAGTTTCATAAGCCTTCCACTTCCGGATGATGCTCCCAACAGTGGAGACAGGTAGGCCCAACTCCTTGGAAAGGGTTTTGTACCCCTTGCCAGCCTTGTGACCCTCCACGATCTTGTCTCTGATGGCCTTGGAATGCTCCTTTGTCTTTCCCATGTTGACCAAGTATGAGTGCTGTTCACAAGTTTTGGGAGGGTCTTAATTAGTCAGAAAAGGCTGGAAAAAGAGATAATTAATCCAGTCTGGCTGCCAGGTAAGGGGACTTATAGCTGCAATGCCCCTAAAATTCCACGGGGGAACACTATTCTCCTTAAGGAGACTTTGCAAGCCAGTCTGGCTGCCAGGTAAGGGGACTTATAGCTGCAATGCCCCTCTGGGAAATATTCAAATTGTCTCTCCAGTAAAGGAGACAAACTCTAGCACAGCGCCACCTATTGGAAGTAGCGATCCTAAAAGTCACAAGTGGATTTTCGACAATCCTTTGCAATATGACTCAGGATATATATAAGCCAGATCAGAATCCCAATTTGCAGACACGGTGTTTCGGGGTGCTTGCCCCTCGTCAGTGCAAAGTATGGGGGTGTCTGATCTGGCTCATGAGAAAGCTATGTGGGGACCACGGGGGAACACTATTCTCCTTAAGGAGACTTTGCAAGCCAGTCTGGCTGCCAGGTAAGGGGACTTATAGCTGCAATGCCCCTAAAATTCCACGGGGGAACACTATTCTCCTTAAGGAGACTTTGCAAGCCAGTCTGGCTGCCAGGTAAGGGGACTTATAGCTGCAATGCCCCTCTGGGAAATATTCAAATTGTCTCTCCAGTAAAGGAGACAAACTCTAGCACAGCGCCACCTATTGGAAGTAGCGATCCTAAAAGTCACAAGTGGATTTTCGACAATCCTTTGCAATATGACTCAGGATATATATAAGCCAGATCAGAATCCCAATTTGCAGACACGGTGTTTCGGGGTGCTTGCCCCTCGTCAGTGCAAAGTATGGGGGTGTCTGATCTGGCTCATGAGAAAGCTATGTGGGGACCACGGGGGAACACTATTCTCCTTAAGGAGACTTTGCAAGCCAGTCTGGCTGCCAGGTAAGGGGACTTATAGCTGCAATGCCCCTAAAATTCCACGGGGGAACACTATTCTCCTTAAGGAGACTTTGCAAGCCAGTCTGGCTGCCAGGTAAGGGGACTTATAGCTGCAATGCCCCTCTGGGAAATATTCAAATTGTCTCTCCAGTAAAGGAGACAAACTCTAGCACAGCGCCACCTATTGGAAGTAGCGATCCTAAAAGTCACAAGTGGATTTTCGACAATCCTTTGCAATATGACTCAGGATATATATAAGCCAGATCAGAATCCCAATTTGCAGACACGGTGTTTCGGGGTGCTTGCCCCTCGTCAGTGCAAAGTATGGGGGTGTCTGATCTGGCTCATGAGAAAGCTATGTGGGGACCACGGGGGAACACTATTCTCCTTAAGGAGACTTTGCAAGCCAGTCTGGCTGCCAGGTAAGGGGACTTATAGCTGCAATGCCCCTAAAATTCCACGGGGGAACACTATTCTCCTTAAGGAGACTTTGCAAGCCAGTCTGGCTGCCAGGTAAGGGGACTTATAGCTGCAATGCCCCTCTGGGAAATATTCAAATTGTCTCTCCAGTAAAGGAGACAAACTCTAGCACAGCGCCACCTATTGGAAGTAGCGATCCTAAAAGTCACAAGTGGATTTTCGACAATCCTTTGCAATATGACTCAGGATATATATAAGCCAGATCAGAATCCCAATTTGCAGACACGGTGTTTCGGGGTGCTTGCCCCTCGTCAGTGCAAAGTATGGGGGTGTCTGATCTGGCTCATGAGAAAGCTATGTGGGGACCACGGGGGAACACTATTCTCCTTAAGGAGACTTTGCAAGCCAGTCTGGCTGCCAGGTAAGGGGACTTATAGCTGCAATGCCCCTAAAATTCCACGGGGGAACACTATTCTCCTTAAGGAGACTTTGCAAGCCAGTCTGGCTGCCAGGTAAGGGGACTTATAGCTGCAATGCCCCTCTGGGAAATATTCAAATTGTCTCTCCAGTAAAGGAGACAAACTCTAGCACAGCGCCACCTATTGGAAGTAGCGATCCTAAAAGTCACAAGTGGATTTTCGACAATCCTTTGCAATATGACTCAGGATATATATAAGCCAGATCAGAATCCCAATTTGCAGACACGGTGTTTCGGGGTGCTTGCCCTTCGTCAGTGCAAAGTATGGGGGTGTCTGATCTGGCTCATGAGAAAGCTATGTGGGGACCACGGGGGAACACTATTCTCCTTAAGGAGACTTTGCAAGCCAGTCTGGCTGCCAGGTAAGGGGACTTATAGCTGCAATGCCCCTAAAATTCCACGGGGGAACACTATTCTCCTTAAGGAGACTTTGCAAGCCAGTCTGGCTGCCAGGTAAGGGGACTTATAGCTGCAATGCCCCTCTGGGAAATATTCAAATTGTCTCTCCAGTAAAGGAGACAAACTCTAGCACAGCGCCACCTATTGGAAGTAGCGATCCTAAAAGTCACAAGTGGATTTTCGACAATCCTTTGCAATATGACTCAGGATATATATAAGCCAGATCAGAATCCCAATTTGCAGACACGGTGTTTCGGGGTGCTTGCCCCTCGTCAGTGCAAAGTATGGGGGTGTCTGATCTGGCTCATGAGAAAGCTATGTGGGGACCACGGGGGAACACTATTCTCCTTAAGGAGACTTTGCAAGCCAGTCTGGCTGCCAGGTAAGGGGACTTATAGCTGCAATGCCCCTAAAATTCCACGGGGGAACACTATTCTCCTTAAGGAGACTTTGCAAGCCAGTCTGGCTGCCAGGTAAGGGGACTTATAGCTGCAATGCCCCTCTGGGAAATATTCAAATTGTCTCTCCAGTAAAGGAGACAAACTCTAGCACAGCGCCACCTATTGGAAGTAGCGATCCTAAAAGTCACAAGTGGATTTTCGACAATCCTTTGCAATATGACTCAGGATATATATAAGCCAGATCAGAATCCCAATTTGCAGACACGGTGTTTCGGGGTGCTTGCCCCTCGTCAGTGCAAAGTATGGGGGTGTCTGATCTGGCTCATGAGAAAGCTATGTGGGGACCACGGGGGAACACTATTCTCCTTAAGGAGACTTTGCAAGCCAGTCTGGCTGCCAGGTAAGGGGACTTATAGCTGCAATGCCCCTAAAATTCCACGGGGGAACACTATTCTCCTTAAGGAGACTTTGCAAGCCAGTCTGGCTGCCAGGTAAGGGGACTTATAGCTGCAATGCCCCTCTGGGAAATATTCAAATTGTCTCTCCAGTAAAGGAGACAAACTCTAGCACAGCGCCACCTATTGGAAGTAGCGATCCTAAAAGTCACAAGTGGATTTTCGACAATCCTTTGCAATATGACTCAGGATATATATAAGCCAGATCAGAATCCCAATTTGCAGACACGGTGTTTCGGGGTGCTTGCCCCTCGTCAGTGCAAAGTATGGGGGTGTCTGATCTGGCTCATGAGAAAGCTATGTGGGGACCACGGGGGAACACTATTCTCCTTAAGGAGACTTTGCAAGCCAGTCTGGCTGCCAGGTAAGGGGACTTATAGCTGCAATGCCCCTAAAATTCCACGGGGGAACACTATTCTCCTTAAGGAGACTTTGCAAGCCAGTCTGGCTGCCAGGTAAGGGGACTTATAGCTGCAATGCCCCTCTGGGAAATATTCAAATTGTCTCTCCAGTAAAGGAGACAAACTCTAGCACAGCGCCACCTATTGGAAGTAGCGATCCTAAAAGTCACAAGTGGATTTTCGACAATCCTTTGCAATATGACTCAGGATATATATAAGCCAGATCAGAATCCCAATTTGCAGACACGGTGTTTCGGGGTGCTTCCCCCGTGGTCCCCACATAGCTTTCTCATGAGCCAGATCAGACACCCCCATACTTTGCACTGACGAGGGGCAAGCACCCCGAAACACCGTGTCTGCAAATTGGGATTCTGATCTGGCTTATATATATCCTGAGTCATATTGCAAAGGATTGTCGAAAATCCACTTGTGACTTTTAGGATCGCTACTTCCAATAGGTGGCGCTGTGCTAGAGTTTGTCTCCTTTACTGGAGAGACAATTTGAATAATTAATCCAAACATGTGAAGCTCATTGTTCTTTGTGCCTGAAATACTTCTTAATACTTTAGGGGAACCAAACAGAATTCTGGTGGTTTGAGGGGTTGAATAATAAATGACCCTCTGAATAAACTTTTCACAATTTAAAAAAAAAAAAAAAAAAGAAATAACATTCTTTTTTGCTGCAGTGCATTTCACACTTCCAGGCTGATCTACAGTCCAAATGTCACAATGCCAAGTTAATTCCGAATGTGTAAACCTGCTAAATCTGCAGGGGGTTGAATACTACTTGTAGGCACTGTATATATCTAATATATAAAGCTGAGTGTATGTATGTCCGCTAAAGGAATCCACACCGTCGCATTTACAATCACAAAACTTTGCACAGACGCCTCATGTGACTCAGGGACCGTCATAGACTAGGTTTTGACAAGAAAATTTAAACCCCGCGCTTTACAGTTACTCTCCAAAAAACTTGCCTCCATTAAACTGAATGGAGCTGCGAGCTACAGGGTATTAATAAAAGCTACGATTGGTTGCTATAGGAACAAAGAACATTCTTAGTATAAGAAGCTTATGTGTGAGGTAATATGACGTCGGTGGAGAGACAGACAGAGACAGATAGGAAAAAAAAGTCAGCCAGCCAGACAGAAAGACACACGGGGTAAGAGACAGACGGGGAAAGAGACAGGCGGGGATAGAGACAAAGAGACAGTTACTCGGGTACTACAGCTAGTATAATCTAAAATATATATATATATATATATATATATATATATATATATATATATATATATGCGCTGTAGTACCCGGGCGTTGCTCAGGATAGTAACTGTCTCTGTCTCTCTCTCAGTCTGTCTATCTCTTTCTGTCTGTGTGTCTGTCTCTGTGTGTGTCTGTCGCTCTGTCTCTTTCCTTGTCTGTCTGTGTGTCGGTCTATCCATGTGTGTATATGTCTTAAGCCATGTAAATTTTCCTGTCAAAACATAGTCTATGACATTCCTTGAGTCACATGGGATGTGTGTGCAAAATTTCGTGATTGTAAATGCAACGGTGCAAATTTTTTTAGCGGACATTATATATATATATATATATATATTATATATATATATATATATATATATATATATATATATACATACACACACACTAGCTGTAGTACCCGGGCGCTGTCCCTCTGTCTCTCTCCCAGTCTCTGTCTGTGTGTCGCTGTCTGTCTGTCTCTTTCCTTGTCTGTCTGTGTCTATGTGTGTGTGTGTGTGTGTGTGTGTGTGTGTGTCTCTTTCCCCGTCTGTCTCTTTTCCGTCTGTCTTGGGCTGTCTCTTTGCCCGGCTGACTTTCCAGGGGCTGTCTCTTTTCCAGGGGCTGTCTCTGTCTGTGTCTCCATCTCTATCCATCTCTTCACCAACATCATATAACCTCACACATAAGCTTCAACTAACAGTTTATTTTGTTCCTATAGCAACCACTGACAGTTGCTATTAATAACCTATAGCTCCCACCTCCATTCAGTTTAATGGCGACAGGATTTTAGAGACTAAAGGCTACTTTACACGCTGCGATATCGGTACCGATATCGCTAGCGTGGGAACCCGCCCCCATCGGTTGTGCGACACGGGCAAATCGCTGCCCGTGTTGCACAACATCGCCCAGAGTCGTCACACATACTTACCTGCCCGGCGACGTCGCTGTGACCGGCGAACCGCCTCCTTTCTAAGGGGGCGGTTCGTTCAGTGTCACAGCGACGTCACAGCAGCGTCACTGATCCGCCGCCCAATAGAAGCGGAGAGGCGGAGATGAGCGGGAGGTAACATCCCGCCCACCTCCTTCCCTTCGCATAGCGGCCGGGAGGCAGGTAGGAGAGCTTCCTCGTTCCTGTGGCGTCACACATAGCGATGTGTGCTGCCGCAGGAGCGACGAACAACTTCGTTACTGCTGCAGTAACAATTTTTGAGAATGGACCCCCATGTCACCGATGAGCGATTTTGCACGTTTTTGCAACGATGCAAAATCGCTCATCGGTGTCACACGCAACAACATCGCTAATGGGAGGGTAGTGGAGCAAATAAGGGGATAGATAGAGCAGATAGAGACAGGGAGACTGTAGGGGTCAATGAAGGATTAGGGGGGGATGGGACATACAAGGAACGTAGGGAGGCTAGGAGTAATAAAGGTGTTAATAGGATTAAATGTCTACTGGCAAATGCAAGAAGTCTTGCAAACAAAATGAATGAATTGGAGACTCTTATGTTAACCACGGATTATGATGTGGTGGGCATTAGGGAAACCTGGCTGGATGAAAGCCATGACTGGGTGACAAACATATAGGGTTATAGTACATTTAGGAAGGACAGGAAAGGCCAAAAAGGTGGTGGGGTGTGTATATTTATTAAATCTAACCTAAAACCTGTGTTGTATGATGACATTGAGGGGAACAGCAACAATGTAGAGTCAGTATGGGTAAATGTACATGGGGAGGGGAATAATGGAAAAATGCTAATTGGAGTTTGCTATAAGCCTCCTAACATACCTGAACAAATAGAGGGTGAAATGCTGGAACAAATTGAAAAGGCAGCTAATAATAATAATCGGGTTCTTATTATGGGGGATTTCAACTATCCAGACATTCAGTGGGACATAGAATCTTCTGGTTCTGCTAAAAGCTGTAAGTTCTTATCTACCATTCAAGACCATTTCCTCTCTCAGATGGTAGGTGAACCGACCAGGGGAGATAATTTGCTAGATCTGGTCCTGTCAAATAGACCGGATACAATTTCAGATCTACAGGTCCGGGAGCACTTGGGCACCAGCGATCATAATATGGTAAGCTTCAACATAATATTCAATAGAACATTTCAAAGGGGGAATGCTAAAACCTGGAATTTTAGGAAAGCTGATTTCAACAAATTAAGGGAAGAGCTTAAATGTGTAGATTGGGACAAAGTCATGGTAACTGGGGATACCGAACATAAATGGGGTAAGTTTAAGGATATACTACTAGAGTCCTGTAAAAAACGTATACCCAGTGGTAATAAAATGTCCAGGAATAAAAAGAAACCACTATGGATAAATAAGACTGTACAAAGTATAATAAAACAAAAACAAAGGGCATTTAAAATCTTAAAGGCTGAGAATACAGAAATAGCATTGCAGGAGTATAAAGATATCAATAGGAAATGTAAAAAAGAAATCAAACAAGCAAAATTAGCTACTGAAACAAAAATCGCCAATGACATTAAAATAAATCCCAAAATCTTTTATAAATACATTAATGCCAAAAGGAAAACAAAGGATAGTATCGGCCCTTTTAAATATAATAACAAGTTAGTTATAGAGGACAAACAAAAGACTGAGATATTAAATAGACATTTCTCATCTGTATTCACCAAGGAACTGACTGTACCAGGGATCATTCAACAAGTGAAAAATCAAAGTCCACCACCCGATATAATTAATTTAACACAAGATGAAGTACGCCTACGTCTGAGTAAATTAAACATTGACAAATCCCCAGGACCAGATGGCATTCATCCACGAATATTGAGGGAATTGAGCTCCGTAATCGACAGACCGCTGTATCTCATCTTTTTAGACTCACTTGTAACAGGGTTGGTGCCTCAGGATTGGAGGATTGCTGATGTGGTACCGATATTTAAGAAAGGTAAGAGGGTAGATCCAGGCAACTACCGTCCAGTAAGCCTGACATCAGTAGTATGCAAAGTATTTGAGGGCATTTTAAGGGATGACATGCAAAAATATATTGCAGAAAATAATATGATAACTGACAAACAGCATGGATTCATGAAAGATAAGTCGTGTCTAACCAACCTGTTGGGGTTCTATGAGGGGGTAAGTTCAAACCTGGATATTGGTAATGCAGCTGATGTGATTTATTTGGACTTTGCAAAGGCATTTGATACTGTACCACATAATAGCCTTATACTAAAGCTCCAGAAGCAAGGACTAGGGGACACAATATGCAACTGGGTAAGGAATTGGCTAAAAGATAGGAAACAAAGAGTAGTCATAAATGGTACATTCTCTAAATGGGCTGTAGTCAGCAGTGGGGTGCCGCAGGGATCTGTGCTTGGACCGATTCTTTTTACTCTCTTTATTAATGACCTTGTGGATGGAATTGATAGTACAGTGTCAGTCTTTGCCGATGACACCAAACTATGTAGGATATTAAAAACTGACCTGGATAGTACAATATTACAAAAAGATCTGGATAAGATGTCAGAATGGGCAGATACTTGGCAAATGAGATTTAATGTTGATAAATGTAAAGTAATGCACCTAGGACGGAGTAATCCTATAGCTGCATATACATTAAATGGAAGTAAACTCGGGACTACAGAACAGGAGAAGGACTTGGGTATTCTCATTACAAATAAGCTGAGCAGCAGCACTCAATGTCAAGCAGCAGCTGCTAAAGCAAACAAGATTTTAGGGTGTATAAAAAGAGAGATTAGATCCCGTGATCCCAACGTATTGTTACCCCTCTATAAATCACTTGTAAGGCCACATCTGGAATACGGGATCCAGTTTTGGGCTCCACATTTTAAAAAGGACATTCAGAAGTTAGAGTCAGTTCAAAGGCGGGCAACTAGACTATTACAAGGAATGGAAGGCCTCCCATATGATGACAGGTTGAAAAAGTTAGATATGTTTAGCTTAGAAAAAAGACGTCTCAGAGGAGATCTCATTTATATGTATAAATACATGTGTGGTCAATATAAAGGACTGGCACATGACTTATTCCTTCCAAAGACAGTACTAAGGACTAGGGGGCACTCACTGCGAGTGGAAGAAAAGCGATTCCGACACCTAAATAGGAAAGGGTTCTTTACAGTTAGAGCGGTCAGACTGTGGAATGCCCTACCACAAGAGGTAGTAATGGCAGATACTATAACAGCTTTTAAAAAAGGGCTGGATGATTTCCTCAGTACACAAAACATTGTTGGTTATAAATGACTTAGTGACTAAATGTAGAACTGGTGGAGGAAGGTTGAACTAGATGGACCTAGGTCTTTTTTCAACCTAAGTAACTATGTAACTATGTAATGCGGCCGGATGTGCGTCACCAAATCCGTGACCCCAACGACTCCGCATTAGCGCTGTCGTAGCGTGTAAAGCCCCCTTAACTGTAAAGCACGAGGTAAATTTTTTCTGTCAAACCATAGTCTATGACGCTCCCTGGGTCACATGAGGCGTCTGTGCAAAATTTCGTGAATGTAAATGCAACGGTGCGGATTCCTTTAGCGGACATACATACACACATACATACACACACACATAGATATCTAATATATAAAGCTAAGTGTATGTATGTATGTATGTCCGCTAAAAAAATTTACACCGTCGCATTTACAATCACGAAATTTTGCACAGACATCTCATGTGACTCAGGGAACGTCATAGACTATGTTTTGACAGGAAAATTTAACCCCGCGCTTTACAGTTACTCTCCAAAAAACCTACCTCCATCAAAGTCAATGGAGATAGGAGCTACAGTTTATTAATAGCAGCTGTGATTGGTTGCTATAGGAACAAAATAAATTGTTAGTATAAGAAGCTTGTATGTGAGGTCATAAGATGTTGGTGGGGAGACGGATAGAGAGAGACAGATACAGACAGACATCAGCACAGACAGAGTAAGAGGCAGACAGGGAAAGAGACAGAGAGAAAGACAGTCAAAGAGACAGACAGAGGCATACAGACAGGGAAGGTGATAGATGGGGGGGAAGAGACAGAGGAGGGGGGGGACAGACCTGGAACGAGACAGACCTGGAACGAAACAGACAAAACAGACAGACACAGATCGAGAGAGAGAGATGACACTGATACAGAGACAGACTGACATAGATAAAGACATAGACATACATGGATAGAGACACACAGACAGACAGGGAAAGAGACAGAGCCACAGACACACAAGGAAAGAGACAGAGCCACAGACACACAGACAGACACAGAGACTGGGAGAGACACAAAGGCAGTTACTATCCTGGGCAACGCCCGGGTACTACAGCATATATATCACACTGCACACTGTGTGCACAATTATTAGGCAAATGAGTATTTTGATCACATGATACTTTTTATATATGTTGTCCTACTACAAGCTGTATAGGCTTGAGAGCCAACTACCAATTAAGTAAATCAGGTGATGTTCATCTCTGTAATGAGGAGGGGTGTAGTGTAATTACATCAACACCCTATATAGAGGTGTGCTCAATTATTAGGCAACTTCCTTTCCTTTGGTAAAATGCGTCAAAAAAGATTTGACGGGCTCTGAAAAGTCCAAAATTGTGAGATGTCTTGCAGAGGGATGCAGCAGTCTTGAAATTGCCAAACTTTTGAAGCGTGATCACCGAACAATCAAGCATTTCATGGCAAACAGCCAACAAGGTCCCAAGAAGTGTGTTGGGTAAAAAAGGCACAAAATAACTGCCCATGAATTGAGTAAAATCAAGCGTGAAGCTGCCAAGATGCCATTTGCCACCAGTTCGGCCATATTTCAGAGCTGCAACGTTACTGGAGTATCAGAAAGCACAAGGTGTGCCATACTCAGGGACATGGCTTAGGTAAGGAAGGCTGAAAAATGACCACATTTGAACAAGAAACATAAGATAAAACGTCAAGAATGGGCCAAGAAATATCTTAAGACTGATTTTTCAAAGGTTTTATGGACTGATGAAATGAGAGTGACTCTTGATGGGCCAGATGGATAGGCTAGAGGCTGGATCAGTAAAGGGCAGAGAGCTCCACTCCGACTCAGATGCCAGCGAGGTGGAGGTGAGGTATTGGTATGGGCTGCTATCATCAAAGATGACCTTGTGGGACCTTTTCGGGTTGAGGATGGAGTGAAGCTCAACTCCCAGACCTACTGCCAGTTTCTGGAAGACAACTTCTTCAAGCAGTGGTACAGGAAGAATTCTGTATCGTTCAAGTAAAACATGATTTTCATGCAGGACAATGCTCCATCACATGCATCCAACTACTCCACAGCATGGCTGGCTAGTAAAGATCTAAAAGATTAAAAAATAATGACATGGCCCCCTTGTTGACTTGATCTTAACCCCATAGAGAACCTGTGGTCCCTTATAAAATTTGAGCTCTACAGGGAGGGAAAACAGTACACCTCTCGGAACAGTGTCTGGGAGGTTGTGGTGGCTGTTGCACGCAATGTTGATCGTAAACAGATCAAGCAACTGACAGAATCTATGGATGGCAGTCTGTGTCATCAGAAAGAAAGGTGGCTATATTGGTCACTAATTTTTGTGGTTTTGTTTTTGCATGTCATAAATGTTTATTTCTAAATTTTGTGCAGTTATATTGGTTTACCTGGTGAAAATAAACAAGTGAGATGGGAATATATTTGGTTTTTATTAAGTTGCCTTAAGGCTACTTTACACACTGCGATATCGGTCCCGATATCGCTAGTGTGGGTACCCGCCCCCATCTGTTGCGCGACACGGGCAAAATCGCTGCCCGTGCCGCACAACATCGCCCAGACCCGTCACACATACTTACCTGCCCGGCGACGTCGCTGTGACCGGCGAACCGCCTCCTTTCTAAGGGGGCGGTCCGTGCGGCGTCACAGCGACGTCACTGAGCAGCCGCCCAATAGCAGCGGAGGGACGGAGCTGAGCGGGATGTAACATCCCGCCCACCTCCTTCCTTCCTCATAGCGGCCGGGAGGCAGGTAAAGAGAGCTTCCTCATTCCTGCGGCGTCACACATAGCGATATGTGCTGCCGCAGGAGCGACGAACTACATCGTTACTGCTGCAGTAACGATAATCGAGAATGGACCCCCATGTCACCGATGAGCGATTTTGCACGTTTTTGGCCAGGCCTGCACCCAGAATGCGCTGCCCGCTAGGCCACGCCCCCGCACGCGCTGCCTGCTAAGCCACGCCCTGCACGCGATGCCCGCTAGGCCACGCCCTGCACGCGATGCCCGCTAGGCCACGCCCCCCGCACACGATGGCCGCTAGGCCACGCCCCACACGGTGTTCGCTAGGCCACGCCCCTGCTCGCGATGCCCGCTAGGCCACGCCCCTGCACGCGTTGCCCGCTAGGCCACGCCCCCCGCACGCGATGCCCGCTAGGCCACGCCCCCGCAAGTTATGCTTGCTAGGCCACGCCCACTCACACTATGACCGCTAGGCCACGCCCCTCACAATGTCCGCTAGGCCACGCCCCCTGCACACGTTTGGCTCCTGTACACCTCCCGCCAGGACTACTCCTCCCATTATACTCCTCTTTCCCCAGGACTACTCCTCCCATTATACTCCTCCTATTATACTCCTCTCTGAGGGGTTCACAGCATAGGGGATGGAGCACGATGGGGAGTGCAGCATGGGGGATGGAGCACGATGGGGCGTTCAGCATGGGGGATGGAGCACGATGGGGGGGTGCAGCATGGGGGATGGAGCATGATGGGGGGGTGCAGCATGGGGGGGGGGGTGGACCACGATGGGGGGGTGCACACCTCCCCCCAAAACAAAACAAACACCACCGCACACACACACCGCACAACACACCACATACACACTGGGAACCACAAACACCTCCCTACACAGACAACACTGCACACACACAACACAAACACCGCGCCACACACAAATATATGCACATACCGCGCAACACACACACATTGCACAAAACATACCTCCCCCAAAACACACACACACACGCACCCCACAGCCACACCCACACAAACTGCGCAACACACACAGCACCACACACAATGCTACAGACACACAGCGCTCCACATACAATGCAACACACACAACGCAACACCGCTCTCACCCCCCCCCCCAGACAACACCCAGAACATTTACAGTGCCCTACACACACACACTTGGCAACTACACACAATAACATCTATCTATCTATCTATATATATATATATATATATATATATATATATATATTATACATATAGACAAAAATCATACATTAACTACATAATAAATTCTAGAACACCCGATGCGTAGAATCGGGCCACCTTCTAGTATATATACATAGATATATATATATACACACACACACACACGGTGCCTTGCGAAAGTATTAGGCCTCCTGAATTTTTCAACCTTTTCCCACATTTCAGGCTTCAAACATAAAGATAAAAAAAATTAATTATATGGTGAAGAAACAACAAGTGGGACACAATTGAGAAGTTGAACGAAATGTATTGCTTATTTTAAACTTTTTTAAAAAATAAATAACTGAAAATTGGGGCGTGCAATATTATTCGGCCCTTTTAAGTTAATTCTTTGTAGGACCACCTTTTGCTGCGATTACAGCTACAAGTCGCTTGGGCTATGTCTCTATCAGTTTTGTAGATTGAGAGACTGAAATTCTTGCCCATTCTTCCATTGCAAACAGCTCGAGCTCAGTGAGGTTGGATGGAGAGCGTTTGTGAACAGCAGTTTTCAGCTCTTTCCACAGATTCTCGATTGGAATCAGGTCTGGATTGTGACTTGGCCATTCTAACATCTGGATACGTTTATTTGTGAACCATTCCATAGTAGATTTTGCTTTATGTTTGGGATCATTGTCTTGTTTGGGACGGAGATTTGTCTTCAGTCTCAGGTCTTTTGCAGACTCCAACAGGTTTTTCTTGAAGAAATGGTCCTGTATTTGGCTCCATCCGCCTTCCCATCAATTTTAACCATCTTCCCCGTCCCTGCTTAAGAAAAGCAGGCCCAAACCATGATGCTGCCACATACATACATACATACATACATACATACATACATACATACATACATATATCTATCTATCTATCTATCTATCTATCTATCTCTGTAGTACCCGGGCGTTGCCCAGGATAGTAACTGTCTCTCTCGCAGTCTCTGTCTGTCTGTCTCTTTCCTTGTCTGTCTGTGTTTATGTCTCTGTCTGTATGTCTCTCTTTCCCAGTCTGTCTCTTTCAAAGTCTGCATGTCCCTTTCTTTGTCTGTCTCTATCTCTCAGTTTCTTTCCCCATCTGTCTCTTTCCCAGGTCTGTCTCCCCATCTTTGCTACAGCTTTGTTCCTATAGCAACCAATGACAGCTGCTATTCATAACCTATATAGAAAAAAGTGAGTCGTGATATATTATGCATTGGAAGCAGGGCTGTGGAGTCGGTAAGCCAAACCTTCGACTCCGACTCCGACTCCTCAAATTCTCTTGCACCGACTCCGGCTCCGGCTCTGACTCCGACTCCGGCTCCTACATATATTGCTTATAGTTAGGTGAAAAATTTATTGTAGTACATGAATATGTGTATGTGAACATCAGACATTTAATAATTTTTATGATACAATAATCAAGATATTTGGATAGAACATAAAATATATTTATTGGAATACAACTTTAGAACACAAAAAACTGTAATAAATTGTAAATATGTAATACACTATGTAATATACAGTAGATTACATATATATCTTGTGTGTGTATATATATATATATATATATATATATATATACAGTGTATATACACACACAAGATATATATGTAATCTACTGTATATTACATAGTGTATTACATATTTACAATTTATTACAGTTTTTTGTGTTCTAAAGTTGTATTCCAATAAATATATTTTATGTTCTATCCAAATATCTTGATTATTGTATCATAAAAACAATTAAATGTCTGATGTTCACATTGTACTACAATAAATGTTTCACTTAAATATAAGCATTATACTAAATGTTATTATTTAGTAAAATATTCAGCACATTCTGCATTGCACTCCTGTCCCCAATTTATTATATATTTTAGGAGTCGGAGTCGGTGCATTTTATACCGACTCCGACTCAGACTCCACCAAAATGAGCTCCGACTCCGACTCCGACTCCACGACTCCGACTCCGACTCCACAGCCCTGATTGGAAGTTACCAAGATGTATACATTATTCGATCACAATGAAAGAAAAAGGACTATATCATATCATAAGGGCATAAATCGCATAACGTTTAGAAGGAAAAAGAGAAAAGGCGATCGAAACCCAAAAATCAATGCGAATCAGATGTTTTCAAAATCAATTTAGCTTTATTTTTATTTTTTATTAGTCATAAGAGGTGTATGTGTGGAGAAAACACATGTATCCATATACATACAATGGAACCATATATTTATTTCAATGCATATATGCAACATTTATAAACTAGGGCTGCATGATTTATGTGTATGATCTAAATATAATTGTTATAACCTATAGGCACACCATGTATAATGCAACTGGTAATATGTATACATATAGAGTGAATAGAAAGAGGCTCTGGTATAAAATTACAAAAATTCTATTTCTATCTGTAGTTTCCGACCAGAATCCACTAGGTGGCACTCATATAAACTCCATCACTCAGTTGCAGTAATTACAAGGAGCCACAGGGTGTCACTACAACTATGTGAGCATAAATGCATATACTTGAACACTCAGTGGCATCACCTTGCTAATACGTGAATACACTTAGATTAAGTCAGCAGAGAAATGCTGATCAGAAAACACATACATACTAGCCAAAGAATACAATGTACAATAGTTACAATAGAAGGTTACCGTTGGTGGTGTAAAACACCCGACACGTGTTTCGGTTCTATTCCTTCGTCAGGGGGCATATCTAATCAACCAAACAGAGGCTTTTTATATCACCCACCTCCAATCACCGTCAGATACTTTAGTGACGCGCGCGTTGCCATGGCAACTTGCCGACGCAAGTACAACCACCGCGTCACCAGTCACCTGGCCCAGGAACACCACGTGACCCGAGACAGAAGGCCGGTAAAGACACAACAGCTGCACCAGCGCCGGCAGCCGATGACCACCACACGTACATGTATCAGGTAATGCATATAGAATGTGAAAATATGTGCAATATTTAAAATTACAATAAATAACTAATTCGTATAATTATGAACATGTGGATCCATGAAAGAAAAAATAATGAAGAGTACACACAGAGGTATAACGTTCATTTAGGAGGATAGCACATCAGTTGTATATCTAGCGTTCCCCATAACAATATGGACAAAAGAGAGATTACCACATAGAACTAGCAACATATATATATGGTCAGATTTAAACAAACATTATGTATATACAAAATACTTCAATAGACCCCCCCATCATCACAACTGCCATCAAAGGTGCTGCTTAGCATTAGTTTCTATTCCATATGGCCATGTTCTCCAGTTATACGCACTGATGTTTGCAGGGACAGGTGTTTTGATTGATATTGATATTGATATCCTCCATCCGTGGAAAGAAACCACTCTCATGGATGACATGATCACATATCGGGCTATAATGTTCAAAAAGAGGGGTCGATTAGACAAAAATTAATCAACACCATATAAAAAAATGATACATATGATTTTACAACTAAATATGTAAGAAAAGAACGGGACACATGTCTAAAGGCACAGCTCTCTACAATTATAAAAAGGACGCAAAGCTAATATTGTCATTGAGGCCAGATGGATACACAGTACCCAATGTGTATATCCACCTGGCCTCAAGTTGAGCCAATCTTCTGCGGACCTCCCCACCGCTTATCCCCAAGTTAAGTTAGTCAATACCTTTAACCCTTAGCAAGCCACCATTACAAGAATCAAATCTATAAAAGTGCTTTGGAAGGGTTTTAAGATTGTCAATGTCCGTTGCGTCACGTGCAGCCTCAATCCCCAATACATGCTTGCGAGTACGTACCTTCAACTGGCGCATAGTAAGTCCAATATTGATCTTAGGACATGGACATGTTGCATAATATATAACCGCTCTTGAATTGCACGTAATTCGTTTACGTATCTGGTAAATTTTGCAGTTATTGGCGTCAGTGAAGATACTCTCACGGCATACCGTATATTGGGGCATGCGACACATTCCCCACAAGGGAAGCATCCAAACCATGATGCTGCCACCAATATATATATATATATTAGCTGTAGTACCCGAGCGTTGCCTGGGATAGTAACTGTCTCTCTCGCAGTCTGTCTCTATGTCTGTCTCTTTCCTTGTCTGTCTGTCTTTATGTCTGTCTGTCTTTGTATCAGTCTGTATGTCTCTCTTTCCCAGTCTGTCTCTCTTTCAAGGTCTGCATGTCCCTTTCTTTGTCCGTCTCTATCTCTCAGTTTCTTTCCCAGGTCTGTCTCTTTCCCAGGTCTGTCTCTTTCCCAGGTCTGTCTCTTTCCCAGGTCTGTCTCTTTCCCAGGTCTGTCTCTTTCCCAGGTCTGTCTCTTTCCCAGGTCTGTCTCTTTCCCAGGTCTGTCTCTTTCCCAGGTCTGTCTCTTTCCCAGGTCTGTCTCTTTCCCAGGTCTGTCTCTTTCCCAGGTCTGTCTCCCCGTCCTTGCTAAAGCTTTGTTCCTATAGAAACCAATGACAGCTGCTATTAATAACCTGTAGTTCCAGGCTCCATTCACTTTAATGAAGGCAGGCTTTTTAGAGAGTAACTGTAAAGCGCGGGGTTAACATTTTCCTGTCAAAACATAGTCTACGACGTTCCGAGTCACATGAGGTGTCTGTGCAAAATTTCGTGATTGTAAATGCGACGGTGCAGATTTCTTTAGCAGACAAACACATGCATACACACCCTCACACACACAGCTTTATATATTAGACTAGCTGTAGTACCCGGGCGTTGCCCGGGATAGTAACTGTCTCTCTCCCAGTCTCTGTGTGTCGCTGTCTGTCTGTCTCGCTGTCTGTCTCTTTCCTTGTCTGTCTGTTTCTCTCTGTCTGTATTTGCATCAGTCTGTCTGTCTCAATCTCTGTATCTGCCTCTATGTGTGTGTCTTTCTGTCTGCCTCTTTGCCCGGCTGTCTCTTTGCCCAGCTGTCTGTATACACTGTACGGGAGTGCGCCGCATCCACCAAACCGGCGAAAAGCCGGATGTGTAAAACCGGTCTTAGGCCATGTTCACATGTTGCATAATTCCTGTGGGTTGTTTTTTTTTTTGCCGCCGTCTGCACCAAGCTACACTAACAATCCTCTCTGGTTATTCAACTTTTGTTATTTTTTTTTTTGTTTTTTTATATCTCTTCATTATTTAATGCGTTTTGATTCAGATTTGAGTCTGCGTTTTTAAGGTTTTTTTATAATACAGAAAAATTTTTTCCATGCAGTTTTATTAAGCTCCACATAAAAATCTCTAGAGAAAAAAAAGCACCAAAACTGCAGAGTTCAGCAGTATCTTTTCATGAAATCACATCCACTTTGCTTGGACAATTAAAACACAGCAGAACATATGTGCAAAAAAAGCAGCAGAAAAAAAGCAGCGTTTACCGTATTTTTCAGACTGTAAGACACACTGGACCATAAGACGCACTCTTGTTTTAGAGGAGTAAAAAAAAATTTTAAGCAAAAAATGTGGTCATGATACACTGTTATGGGGCGAGAATCTGCTGCCAACACTGTTATTGGTGGTAATGTCCCCAAATTCTCTACTAAGGTACCCGATCCTGGTAATCCTCCTGCCATGTATATATAGTATATGTCCCTCATCCTGGTATAGCCCACATCCTGCTATATACCGTCATCCTGGCATATGACCGCTCCAAGCCACGGGGACCTACCAACTACTATAGGGTTCATGGAAGTAAAGCTTACCAGTTCACTACACCAGCACTGGAATAAAGGGAATACCGGATGGGTAAAGACCAGCACAAACCGGGTAGCAGTAACTCCAAAATAGTGAGTAAAGCACAAGTTAAACCGCAGCCCCAGTGTCGTCTGAATTCTTCCTACACGTCTGCACCAATATACTACTACCACCATCATCCTCCCCTGGGGCCTATTTCTACTTGCGGAGAGCCATCACAACTAAGCTGTCCAATACAATCAGCCGCAGCAGTGAGAGACTTTGCAGCGGCAGCTTATCCCATATAGCCGCATAAATGTGGAGCAAGAATACTGCACAGGCAATGAGATTACAGTACAAGCAGTGTGCTGTACTGGTTATCAGAAAGAAAGTACAGGACTGTATCCACAAATGCAAAATTGATAGACATGCTATATAGTATATACTGTACTGTACAATGGTATACTGTATACAGTACATATGTACAGAAAGTTACCTCCAGAGCGGGTCAGAGCACGGTGAAAGGACAGATCCGGAATTGTGCACAGTGAACATTTGCTCTTATTCCAAAGCACTACTCTAAATCCAAGTTACAAATTTTAAAAAGCTTTGCTTGTCTTGCAAAACGCTCTCAAATTAAGTTACTCTTAATCCACTGTAATTGGTGGAGGAAGGTTGAACTAGTTGGACCTAGGTCTTTTTTTCAACCCATGTAATTATAAAAGAACCCTATGACGACATGAATGTAACGCTCACCGCTGGTGAAGTCAGCAAGTGGGAGTGGACCCACTGGACCACAGGGGGACCCAGGCTTACTCTTAAGTGGGAAGGACTCAACTAAGCGCCCGCCGTGGGACAGGAGGCCAGGTGCAGTAACAGGTGCAACTCTCAGGGCAGTAAGGCTACGTTCACACAGTGCATATTTTACTGCGTTTTTGATGTCACAAAAATGCACCTAAATGCATGCATTTCCTTCTAGCAAAGTCTGATTTCTATTTTGCTGTCCACACATTATCTTTTTTTGGCTGCATCTTGGCTGTGTTTTTGAAGACGCAGCATGTCAATTCTTTTTGCATTTTTCCAGTGTTTTGAGCCCGTCCAGTCAATAGATTTGACAAAAAAAAAAAAAAAAAAACACATTAGGCAAAATGGAGTAAAAACATGCCAAAAACGCATGAGTTTTTTTATGCTTTTTTTACCGCAGGTGCAGTTTTTGTGCATTTTTTTGGGGCCAAAAACACAATCTTCCTTGTTACAAACGATGCACTGTGTGAACATAGCCTAACCGGGACTGTGACAGCTAAACGGAGAAGGGAGACAGCATAACATGGACACAGTCACAGACAGGATGGGCACTTTCAGAGCATAAACAGGACAAGTACTGGCAGTACAGACAGAGCTGGCATGACAAACGGCAGAGACTAGCAAAGTCTGAATGTGGAAAAGGCAGGACATGTACAGGCTCTGAATAAAGGCTCTGGGAAAAACTATGACCCCCTCTCAAAAAAGAAATCCAGCAAAATCTGTGCTTCCAAGTCTAAATATCTTCCTACCTTTTGAGCTCCACAATGTGCCTAAACCACAGTTAGCATCCACATGTTTGGCATTGTTGTCGGGAGGAGAGCCTGCTTAATTTATGGGGTGTAGGGTGTCAGAAGCACGAACCAGGCACAGCGTATGGGCACTACAATGTACTGGACACAACAAAGGCTTATTTGCAATTTTAAACTCTGCAACATTCACTATGTTTGATTCTATGGGTGTTCTCCGGGGACTAAATCGTCACTACATCCATAGACGAATTCCCGGAAGGGTGTAATCTCCAAAATATGGTCACTTGAGTGAGTTTCTGTTGTTCTGGCACTTAGGGGCTCTCCAAATAGAGTCCACAAACTGTTGTAGGAAAATCTGTGCTCCAAAAATCAAAAATCAAATGGTGCTCCTTCCCTCCCGAGCCCTGTGGTACAGCCAAACAGTACTGCACAGTCACATGTGGGATATTGCCATGTTCAGGAGAAATTGTGTAACACATTATGTGGCCCTTTTTCTTTACCTATTGTGAAAATTGGAAATCTGGGGTTCAAACAACATTTTAGTGGTAAAAATGTAATTATATTTTGTTCACCGTCCAATAGTATAACATTTTGTGACACACCTATCGTGTCAATATGCTCATTGCTCCGTTGGATGAATTCATTGAGGGGTGCACTTTGTAAAATGAGTCACTTGTGGGGAGGTTTCTGCTGTTATGACACCTACGGGGCTCTGCCAATGTGACATAGCACCCTCACAACATTCCAAGTAAAGATGAACGCAAATATGACGTTCCTTCCCTTCATTTTGCACTGTGCTTCAAAAAAGTATTTTTGACCACATATGGGGTATTAGTAAACACAGGAGACATTCCACAACAAATTGCATGGTCCATTATCTCCCGTTACCCTAGTGAATTTGAAAAACTTGGGGTTAAAGCAACATTTATGTGATTTAAAATATATATTTTTTTCATTTTTACAGCTCAACACTATAATATTCTGTGAAACACCTGGGGTTTCAAAGTTCTCACCAAGCTTCTAGATTAATTCCTCGAGGGGTCTAGTTTCCAAAATGGGGTCACTCGTGTGGGAGTTAAACTGTTTATGCACATCAAGGGCTCTGCCAATGTGACATGGAGTCTGCTATCTATATCAGGCAATTTTGCGCTCTGAAAGTCAAATGGAGCTCCTTCACTTCTGAGCCTTGCCATGTGACAAACAGTAGATTTCCACCACATATGGGGTATCTGTGTACTAAGGAGAAACTGCACAACAAATTGTATGGTGCATTTTTTTCGTTACCCTTGTGAAAATGCAAAATTTGGAGCTAAAGTAACATTTTTAAAAAAGCACCAAAAAAAGAGGGATAAAAATCTCCTCCAAAAACTCAGTAATTACTTACGCAAATAGAGGGCAGCAGTTATAACCTGCCCAGGCCAAAGAACTAATGCACTAGCAAAATGCAGCAAGACTCCCAATAAAGTGGAGGCATTACAGGTGCAAGAGAAGCAAATCACTCACACACTTCCAAACCATGGAGGGGGCGACTGCTGGATGATAAAATTGCACATAGATGGCTTGTATAGGGCACCATTCACACATGTTCATACAAGCCATAAGTGTACAATTTTATCATCCATCCATTGAGTAGAAGTGTGAGAGTGATTTGCTTCTCTTGCACCTGTGGTGCCTCCACTTTATTGGGAGTCTTGCTGCATCCGGCGGCACGGTGGTTAGCACTGCAGCCTTGCAGCGCTGGGGTCCTGGGTTCAAATCCCACCAAGGACACCATCTTCCAGGAGTTTGTATGTTCTCCCCGTGTATGCGTGGGTTTCCTCCGGGTACACCGGTTTCCTCCCACACTCCAAAGACATACAGATAGGGACTCTAGATTGTGAGCCCCAATGGAGACAGTGTTGCCAATGTATGTAAAGCGCTGTGGAATTAATAGCGCTATATAAATGAATAAAATGAATGATTAGTTCCTGGGGCAAGTTATAACTGCTGCCCTCTATTTGTTGTAAGTAAAGTAACATTTTTGTGGGGAAAAAGTAAAATTTTAAATTTTATATCTTTTCACATTGCGTTAATGTGAAGCAGCGAAAAAGTTAATAAACTTCTTGGATGTGATTTTGAGTACTTTGAGGGTGTAGTGTTTAGAATGGTGTCAATTTGGGGTATTTTCAAAAGTGACGTGGTCCCTAAAAGAACACTGATTTTTTACATTTTGTTGGAAAAGTGAGAAATGTCTGATAAACGTTTAACCTGTCTAACTTCCTATCCCCCCCCAAAAGGTTTCAAAGATTGCGCTAATGTAAAATAGACGTGTGGGAAAGATGAAAAGATGATAATTACTCACCGGTAATTGGATTTTCCAGAACCATGACAGCACCGTACATGAGAGAGTGTCTGCCCCCAGGAACAGGAATCCTAGAAATAAAAAGGGTGGCATCTCTCCGCAGTCTCAGTGTGCTTATAGTACAAGGAGGTAGGAGCTTATTAAGGCACATACTGTATATATACTTTAACATAAGACAAGGGAACATCACCCATAAATTGGAAATGAAACATGCCGGTAGTGAGCTAATACCAAGATTAAGGGTGGAAATTAGCACGATGCTGTTGTGGTTCTGGAAAATCCAATTACCGGTAAGTAATTATCTTTTCCTTTCACCATGATAGCACTGTACATTAGAGAATAAAATAGAAAAGAACCATTAGAGTGGGACCACAGACTATAGTAACTTCCTTCCAAAAGGCAAAGCAAGAAAGACCCAAATCCAGCCTGTAATGTTTAAAAAACGTGGAAGGCGAGGACCAAACTGCTGCTTTGCATATTTGTTCTACCGAGGTATTGGCCCTTTCGGCCCAGGAGATGGCTATGGCCCTGGTGGAGTGAGTGTGACGCCCTGGCCGGGCCAGGTAGTCACAGATAGGGCCCCGCACTACACCAGTCCCCTAACAAGGTGACAGCAGCCAAACACTAAAACCCTAGTCACCTCCCTCAGTGCTTGATGGACACAACAGGGGGCAGAGCCAGGCGGTTGGCACGCCCACCAAGGAGTTCAGAGAGCCTGAGGCAGGAAGAACCCGACCCGGGGAACCGACCCGGAAACCGGAGCACAAAGGGGGGTACTCAGACCCTGAAGCTATGTCCAGAAGCTACTGGGGGCTAGCTAATTAACTAATTGCGGCCAGGACTATAGGTCCTGTCCCACCCAAAGTCCCGACTGAAGACAACAGCCCAACGAGGGGGATAGAAAGCCACCGCCACGGCAGAGAGATCCCACGGGCCAGCGTCTGCGGGCAAAGGGCTCCCTCGACAATCACAAGCCAGGGAGCGGACTCCTGTAGTTGCAGGAGCAGGTAGTCCATCATCACAAAACAGGTGTAGGAGAAAGGCAGAGACCACCAACCGGGTGGGGGACCAGACTGCAGCCGGCTGTGGGCACCGACCACCATTACCTTGGTTTACCAGAGACTCGTGTGCGTTTATTAATAGTGAGTACATCAGTGTCCTCCGGCCGCCCATCTCCCTGCACCGCCGAACTACTCCCCCAACGGGTCCCGGGGCCACCATCCCTACCCACGGAGGGGTTAACAACTTGCTGCGCAACATCTCCCCAGGGTGCCCCATAACTGCAGCGGTGGTGTCCACCTTCACCACAACCCGTAGGTGGCGACGCGAACTCAAACACGGCTCCGGCCGGCCATACACCTACGTCCCCCTAAACCGTCAACCCCTTTTAGATCGGAGTGACCATGGACCCCCGGGTCCGGAGACCCTCGAGCCACCCATTGAAAGTCCGGACCCGAGCGGCTCGGCTGCCGCTGAGCACGGGGCGGCACACACAGATTTCCTGGCATCACGCACAGGATACTTACCCATCCACTTACCTTGTGGAAGTGCGCCTTGAAGTGAAGTCAGTGATGATCCGTTTTGAAATTTTCCAAATCCGCCATCTTTTGGCGCAAAGATTCCCGCCAGAGTCTTCTTCCCCGCGAACAAAGCACGAAAGCTGAAGCCCCACTTCCTGTGAACACGGCCGGAAAGCAAAGTTGGAAGTCGAAAAACGAAACTTACCGGCCGGCAAAAGGAGTGCCGCGAAAAGACCAATGGGGAGATGCGGAAAAATGTGGATGCAAAATGAAATCGGCGGAGTGGTGCCCGCCACCGGAGTGGCAGGGCTCGGCAGCGGCAGAGGTGGAGTGGGTTTTAATGCGGAGGACCGCAGCCCGAGCCAGCTACCCGCGGAAACCGCTGCCTGGCTGAAGCGAGAACTGGCTCGATTCTGCGTCCGGGTAAGAGCACAAACGCTACAGCAGGTGCTCGACTGGAAAGCGTAGGTCCGGAGGATGGTTGCCGTGGTGTGGGCCCGTGAACAGAGGGCCGCCTCAGCTGTGCCGCGCCAGGATAAAGCCACGCAGACCCCCATGTCGTCCCTTATCAGCTGGGAGCTGGAGCCTGCCAGCACTGTGACAATTGAAGCCTGTGTAGCGCAGCTCCTGGAGGAAGCGGTGCCGTCCACGCTGCCACAGCCACCGTTCCCGTTGGAGGTCCAGAGCCTGGGGATGTATTGTACCTGGAAGGGGAGCCCGGTGTCCCGGCCGTCAATGGTGCAATACGGTCCTCTGAAGTGGTAGCCGCACCCGTAAGTTAACCCCCAAAGTTAAAAGTTAAAAATTGAAAAGATTTAAAAGGACCCGCTCAAAAAATACTCCTACCTTTGTTAAACGTCTCCAAGTTCCCTGGGAGATGCCATCCAGCACATGGGGTGGAAGGAGGAGGACCTTGTCCGACTTATTGAACGCCACTGCGGTCGGAGCCGCAGAGGGCGCCATCAGGGGTCGGAGCCCCTGGTGGAGGACGACAAGGAGTTAAGTGGAGTGAGGACAGTCCCGTTTGTAAAGGCCGGTTTGGAGGAGTAACCGTACCCGCACTGCAGGCAGTGCAGGACGGGGTCTTTATGGACATTTTCACCCGTGAGTGATTGTGGCATTGGGGACCCGTGCTTCCTTGTGGTGGACTGAGGGAAAGTTGCTGAGGAAGCTGCACCGGCAGCGCAGTTAAGTGTTGAAAAGAGTGGTCAGGGAGTCTCCGGAGAGGCTGGTTGGAGGAAGGGCCTGCGGGATGTTGTAGGCCGAGGTCCCATCACCATGCAGACCAGTGACAAACCTCCGAGTCAGGGGTCCCCTGGACGTGGGGCCTCAGAGACTGCCGGGTAAGGAACTTATTACCCGGCCCGTGTGGGCAACACCCGGACCCGAACCCGTTTCCTGGACTGGGAAAAAAGGGTGCTGACCTGTTTTTAGAGGCAGCATCAAGGTTTAGGTTTGCTTGAATGGGCAAAAGTGAAAAGGACCGGGTCCCGTCCCGTTCCCAGTTAATAATAATGTTTTGCAATGTTTAAGTAACATGCCTCCCGCAAGGGAAGAAAAGCAAATATGCTTGAAAATTGTATAAATGTTATACTTGTAAAATATGTTTTTCATCTCTTTTTTCCAGTTAAAAGGAAAATAAACGGTGGTGGTCGGACAGCCCGCGGACGGTCTGTGGTTAACCAAGGGGGAGTGTGACGCCCAGGCCGGGCCAGGTAGTCACAGATAGGGCCCCGCACTACACCAGTCCTCTAACAAGGTTACAGCAGCCAAACACTTAAACCTTAGTCACCTCCCTCAGTGCTTGATGGACACACCAGGGGGCAGAGCCAGGCGGTTGGCACGCCCACCAAGGAGTTCAGAGAGCCTGAGGCAGGAAAACACTAGTTAGTTCAGTTTGAGAGTTCAGTGGAGGAGGTCAGGCCTGTGTGACAGGCCTGTAGCAGACTGACAGGTGCCAGGGTAGGAGCCCGGGCACCTTTGGCTAGGAGGCATACGGAGGCCTCTGCCTGCAGGAGCCGGGAAGACGGCTCAGTGGAACCGTGGTGGACCGGGACAGGGTAGTGGCCCGCCGGTACCGACCCGGGGAATAACCCGGAAACCGGAGCACAAAGGGGGGTACTCAGACCCTGAAGCTATGTCCAGAAGCTACTGGGGGCTAGCTAATTAACTGATTGCGGCCAGGACTATAGGTCCTGTCCCACCCAAAGTCCCGACTGAAGACAACAGCCCAACGAGGGGGATAGAAAGGCAGAGAGATCCCACGGGCCAGTGTCTGCGGGCAAAGGGCTCCTTCGACAATCACAAGCCGGGGAGCGGACTCCTGTAGTTGCAGGCGCAGGTAGTCCATCATCACAAAAAAGGTGTAGGAGAAAGGCAAAAGGCAGAGACCACCAACCGGGTGGGGGACCAGACTGAAGCCGGCTGCGGGCACCGACCACCATCACCTTGGTTTACCAGAGACTCGTGTGTGTTTACTAATAGTGAGTACATCAGTGCCCTGCGGCCGCCCATCTCCCTGCACCGCCCAACTACTCCCCCAATGGGTCCCGGGGCCACCATCCCTACCCACGGAGGGGTTAACAACTTGCTGCGCAACATCTCCCCTGGGTGCCCCATAACTGCAGCGGTGGTGTCCACCTTCACTACAACGAGCTCAGGGAGGTCAGGGTGGCGTCACAAACTCAAACACTGCTCCGGCCGTACACCTACGTCACCCCAAACCGTCAACCCCTTTTAGATCGGAGTGACCGTGGACCCCCGGGTCTGGAGACCCTCGAGCCACCCACTGAAGGTCCGGACCCGAGCGGTTCGGCTGCCGCCGAGCATGGGGCGGCACATGAGCACCTAATATCATGAGGAGGGGTGTGATCCGAGGTAGAGTAGGCTAAGGAGATAGCAGTTCTAACCCATTTAGCAATGGTGGATTTAGTTGCTTGTTTACCTTTACTAGCGCCCTGGAAAGTGGCAAACATAGCCAAGGATTTCCGCAAAGGCTCTGTTACTCTGAGGTATTCTACCAAGCATCTCCTAATATCCAGGGAGTGATAAGTCAGTTCCCCTTCGGATTTTGGTAGTTCTACCTTCTTTTTGTGAACAATCTCCTGGTCCCTGTGGAATCTTGTAGAACTGTTTTAAGAGTCAGAGCCTTCACCATAATTGAAGAAATAGGCTCAAGGGTACTCTAGTCAGAGCACTTAGCACTAAATTTAGATCTCAAGGGGCTAATTTTGGAGATCTCAGGGGTCTAGAAGTGAATGAGGCTCTAATGAATTTTCGGATCCACAGGTGAACTGTAATTTTTTTTGGTCAAATAGCACCCCCAGGGCAGAGACCTGCCCTTTTAGCGTACTGGTGGACAGACCTTTCTCAAGTCCTTTTTGCAAGAACTCTAAAAATTCTGTCAGGGGAACGTGTTGGACTTGGTTGGTTAAGTTCCTTCCTGAAAATTCTAAGAATTTCTCCAAAATTCTTGTGTATTTGAGCAACGTCACCATTTTCCTGCTGGATATCATGGTAGATACTAAGTTAATGGAGAAACCCCTTGCTAGGAGGAGATTCCTTTCAAGTTCCATGCTGTCAGATGTAATCGCTGAACCTGGGAGGGTGCAGGACTGGTCCTTGTGACAGTAGGTTGGTAATATGGGGGAGAATTCAGAGGTCCGATACTGACATGCGCCAGAGCCACGTGAACCATGGTCTCCTTGGCCAGAATGGTGTGATAGAATGAGTCTTGCTCTGTCTTCTCGGATTTTCTTGAGTACTGCCAGTATCAGCTGAAACGGGGGAAAGCATAGGCCAGCTGAAAATCCAATTTCTAGAGGAGTGCATCCACTCCATCTGGGAATTCCCTTGGGTCTAGGGAAAAGAATTTCCTTACTTGAAGGTTTTGTCTGGTGGCGAATGTATTTCTGGCCATCCCCAGGCTACGCAGATCTGTGTGAAGAGGTCTTGATTCAAGGCCCATTCCCCTTGGCTGAGAATATGTCGGCTTAGGAAGTCGGCCACTGTGTTTTCCACTCCCTTTATGCGTCGGCCAATTAGAGATGACAGATTCCCTTCGGCTAGCTTGAATAAAGTGCTTCTGCCATCAGTGATCTGGACCTGGTTCCCCCTGATGGTTTAGGTATGCCACCGCAGTCCTGTTGTTGGACATTATGACCACGTCTTTCCCAGATATTTGCTCCAAAGCCTGTTGGAGAGCCTGTCTTACTGCTGATACCATAGTTGTTTGAAGAGCGATTTTTTTTCGGTAGGGTTCCAACTCCCCTGAAGGAAAAAATCCTCCAAGTGAGCTCCCCCACCCCAAGGGGCTTGCGTCCGTGGTGACAAAATTGAATGTATCACTGTCCAGGGAACCCCTTTCCTTGGATTTCCCTCGTCTAGCCACCATCCTAGAGATTCTATCATGTTCGAGCTTAGCTGGAATTTTTAGTCTAGACTGTCTAAATTTGTGGTTTGTACTGACAAAACCTGCCATTGTACATCCCTTGTGTGTATTTGTACCCACTGGACCGCTGGAATTGTAGCCGTCTGGGAGCCGAACAGAGACATAGTCTCTCTTACGGAGATTATCTGTCGTGTGCATGCTCGTGTACCTTTCTTCCTGATTTTTGCGATTTTCTCCTCGGGTAAAAAACAACGCTGGAGTTTTGCGTCTAGTTTGATTCCTAGAAAGACTTTCTGTTGGGAAGGGTCCAACTTTTGATTTTTCTCTGTTTATGAGCCAGTCGAGGTCCATCAATATTGCCAGGACCCGTTGAATTGCCATCAAACAGTCTACTTTTGATTTGCCTGCCACAAAAAAAAAATAGTCTAGATATGGCACGATTAGAACGTCTTTCTTCCGCATATAAGACTTCATTTCGACCAGTATCTTGGTGAATATTCTTGGTGCTAAGGAGATCCCAAAGTGTAGGCACTGGTATTGTAGGTGGGTTGGGACTCTGTTGATGTCTACAGATACCCTGAGACCCTGAGGTATTTTTGATGTTCTGCAAATGAGGATGTGGTAGTACACATCCCTTAGATTTACGACTGCCATGTAACAACCTGGGTAAAGGAGTTTTACAGCTGATTTTATGGTCTCCATTCTGAACCTCTCTACTTTGATGTACTGGTTCAGAGGTTTTAAATTAACTATGATCCTGTAGGACCCGTTTGGTTTCTTGGCCAAAAAGAGGCTGCTGTAAAACCCCTGTCCGATGTCGGATTGTGGAACTTTGGTTAGTACCCCTTTTTCTAACAGGAAGACAACTTCCTGCTCTAATGCCCCTTAATTTCTTCCAGTTGTTCGGGTTTTTATTATTAGCCGTGGGGGAAGAGCAGAAAAAGTTAGTCTTACGACCCGCGATAGTGTGTCTATTACCCACCTGGATGATGAGAGTACAGCCCATTGGTGAGCGAAGTTTCAATCTTCCTCCCACCTGTTGTCTGGCGTCATTCCTGGTGCCTGGGGCACCCCCTAAAAGGAGCCTTAGAGAATAGGAATCCTTTGTTATCTTTGCCCTTCCAGGAATGGTCCTCCCTTGATCTGTCTTTTGTTCGGCCTCCTCTATGTCCTTTCCTTCCTCAGCCACGAAGGAATTCCGAAATCTTTGGAAGGGGTGCAGTTCTTTTTCTTGTCTGCAGACTTCTCTCTGTTTAGGTCAGCATTGGATGAAATCCTAAACTCTCCCTAACAAGGGAGTGTAGAGCTTTACTTTTGACTGAAAATTCGCTGCTCAGTTTTTCAGCCATAGGGCCCTGCAGCCAGAGTTGGACAAAGTGCATGCATGAGCGGCGAACCTCATGCTGTCCACCGAGGCATCTGCTAGAAATGCTGCTGTCTTTTGAATCGTGGCTAGTGCCTCCAGCAGTTTTTCTCTAGGCATTTATTTTTTTTTTATCTGAGAGGATAATTCATTAAGCCAGGTGACCATAGCTCGTGCAGTACATGTCGCTGCTATGCTGGGTTGAAGGACCACGCTGCAGCTTCCCATGTCCCCTTAAGGAACGTGTCCGCCTTTTTGTCCAGTGGATCTTTTAGGGATCCCAAGTCCTCAAAGGAGGGGGACACTTTAGCAATTGCTGCATTAATTTTGGGTGACTTTTCCCAGGAACCACATAGCTCCTCATTAAATGGATATTTTCTTTTCAGAGTTTGGGGAGCTGTTACTTTAACAGGTTTTTTTCCCCACTTTCTTAATGAGCGCTAACAAGTTGTCATGCACTGGAAACACTTTTTGTTTCCACTCCTCCAAGTTCTCAAACATAGCATCCTGTATGGACTTAGGTTCCTTAGTGGTCTCAACCCCCATCGTTGCCCTAACTGATTTTAGGAGCTTGCTGATATCATCTGCTGAAAAGAAAAAAAAAATGGGTGGCCATATTCCATATTCCTCATCTGAGGAGTCTGATGCCGACCTCACGGAGATTAAGACTTCTCGTGACTCGTCCTCCGAGCTGATAACCAAGGGCACTTGTTTGAGGAGGGAGAGGGCCCTTTAAATTTGTCAATTTCTGCAATTACTGTAGATTTAACTTCTTCTGATTATGGTAGTTTTAACCTGTAATATAGAGGGGGATTCTTCTCCACCATCTCTTCAATACAAGAACGCCACAGCTTTTTATTATATTCCCTGTCTAGCTTCTTCTTGCACAGGGCCCATTCTTTATGCTTTATTTAGATGTTGCCTTCCTAGCCTAAACAAAAGACAATAATAAGGGTATTAGTATGGCATTACAGAGTAGGCACTCACCCATCCTTTATCCTGACACTACCACACTCGGAGTGAGTTTTGGGTCCTCTATGGCGTCCACTGGCATTGTGGTATTCTCCAAGGTTTGGAATATTCCACGTGCATCCAGGTCCACAAGTGACAGGGTGCCACTGGTTGTGTTCCTTTAAAGGGGTTATCCGGCTTATTTTGGGTTTTTTTATTTCTCTATTGGGCTGCATTGGGGCAGATAAGTAGATAGTGACTACTTACCTGCCCTGCTATTCCTCTCCTAATATCATTAGTGGTCATGTGACCGCTCCTGCCGTGATTTTGCTGCTTCCGGTCATGTCATGTTAACAGGGGCAGGACCATGTTGACATTCAAATCAGTGAAGAGCATGTTGCCGCCCAGCTGCTTAGTGGGCATTTATAGGGCGATGAGTACCCGCCCCCTCCAACACACTCCGTAGTCTCCCTCCCCCGCATCCTGTGCCCAGCTACGTGTGACCTGATATTCCAGCCGATTCAGTGTCCAGTTCAATAAGGCAAGGAACAAGAAAGTTGCCCACTTGCTTTCAGGTACACTATGAGCGCTGTGTCCCCAGCGCTTTATCATGTTTAGTGCCCGACGCCCTGGGAACTGTCTCCTCCCCCCTCCTGCGTGCGCGCTGTGTCTCCGCAGTATGGAACGGACTCCCTCCTCCCCGTTCGCGCTGTATCGCATTAGTATGAAAAGCTGTCTTTTCAGAGCGATCAGCTGATCGCCCGGCGGCCAGCTTTTCAGAGCCATCAGCTGATCGCCTGGTGGCCGGCTTTTCAGCTGATTGCTCTCAAAAGCTGGCTGCCGGGAGATCATTTCAGTTTAAAACCTGCGTGTGGAAGTGGGGGAGAGAGAGAGAGAGGAACTGATTTTACATAATTTCGGACGTTCTGCTGGACATGCTCAGTAAAACGTGACAGAATCCTGAACCATAGACTTACATTATGCCTCCTGACGGATTCCAACGGAATCCTGCGGGGGTGCGTTTGTTTGCCGCAACAAAAAACGTTGCATGCTGCATCCTTCCTACCCGAAGGTCATGCAGTAAACGACTGATGCGCTGCGTGGCAGATGCAATGCAGGGTCATCAGTCACAATCTGCCGCTCATACAAGTCTATGGGAAACAACGGAATCCGCCAAACTTATTGCGTTGTTTATCAGAGCAGCGGATTGTGACTGATCCTAAACAAATGTGAACATAGCCAGGAG
>NC_134353.1:431703402-431765267 GCF_048569485.1 Anomaloglossus baeobatrachus
ATCCTTGTCCCCATTTTGTAGTAATGTGTTCATCCTTGTCCCCATGTTATAGTAATGTCCCCAATCTATAGTAATGTGTCCATCCTTGTCCCCCATCTTATAGTAATGTTCCCCATCCTTGTCCCCTTGTAGCAATGTCCCCATCCTATAGTACTGTCCCAATTCTATAGTAATGTGCCCATCCTGTAGTAATGTGCCAACCTTGTCCCCACCCTATAGTAATGTCCCCAGCATTATCTGTATTCTATAGTAATGTTTCCCAACATTGTCCCCTGGTAGTAATGTCCCTATCCTACAGTAATGTGCCCACCTTGTCCCCATCCTGTAGTAATGTCCCCATCCTATAGTACTGTGCCCATCCTAGTCCCCATCCTATAGTACTGTGCCCACCTTGTCCCCATCCTATAGTAAAGTCCCCAGCCTTGTCCCCTTGAAGTATTGTACCCCATCCTATAGTAATGTGCCCATCCTAGTCCCTATCCTATAGTAATGTCCCCAGCCTTGTCCCCATCCTAGTCCCTATCCTATAGTAATAATGTCCCCATCCAATAGTATTGTGCCCATCCTTGTAACGTCCCAATCCTATAGTAATGTCCCGACTAAATGTAGAACTGGTGGAGGAAGGTTTAACTAGATGGACCTAGGTCTTTTTTCAACCTAAGTAACTATGTAACTATGTCCCCAGCCTTATCCCCATCTCATAGTAATGTGCGCACTTTGTCCCCATCCTGTAGTAATGGATCAGCAGCTCTCCTCACCTTCCACAGACACCGGAGTGAAGCTGAGGGGAGTGGTCTGCGGCCCCAGATCCACAGTGATTGGAGAAACTGGCCTTGTGACCGATCTCTCCAATCAGAGCTGGGGGCGGGTGAAACACAGGTCACCCAGCTCCAGCCAATGATCAGGGCTACAGCTGCACTGATCTGGGTTGGATTTCAATGTTTCAGCGATTTTCAATGGCTGAAACATTAGTGGCTGTGATTGGCTGAGCGGCGTTCATCAGCCAATCACAGCCTCCATAGGTCCGGGGAGGAGACACCACCCCTCCTGAGGTCCCCTCCTCCCCGAATCTAAGGTATTTGCAGCGATCGTAGCCACCGGGGCCGCGATTTCACAATGACGTACTGGGTACGTCATGTGTCCTTAAGTACCAGGGAGCCATAACGTACCCAGTACGTCATAGGTCGCTAAAGGATTAACGTCACGCACACCATTCTTCTCACCTGTCCCGCACTCCCTCCGCTGCCTCATCTCTGCTTCGTGCGGCCCCCAGGCCCGTGCCCCTGTTACTATCGCGGCAGCTGCAGTGTCACTGTCAGTGATTTATGTGAGATGATTGTATTGCCGGCGCCAGAGCGCAGCACCGACAACACATTCATCTGACAAAGCGCAGACAGTGGCTGCGGCCCCTGCAGCTGCCGCGATAGTGACCAGGGGCACGGGCCTGGGGGCCGCATGCGGCCCGTGGGCCGCGTGTTTGAGACCCCTGCTCTAGGGGTCAGTGTGCCGTCTGATAAAAAACAAAAAGTCTGGCAACACAGGAAAATGTCACACAAATATGATAATGTGGCCTAACAGATTTAACAAATTACAGCAATACTCCAAGTCATACAGTACAGAATAAATGTTTTCAGAAGGTTACTTACCGCTGACGTCTCATCTGGTAAGTTATTTTCTGTTGTCTCTTCTCCATCTGGTCAGACCTTCATGTCGCCATCTTACAGCCACTACTCTTCTTGTCACATTGACCACTGCAGCCCTGAAAATAACAAGGTCACATATATTGTATACATACATTTACCCCACACTGTGCCCCTGAATATAAATATGTACCAGACTATATGAGACTAATGAGCCACACACCATTCAGAATATAAGGTGATAAGCCGCACTGTGCCCACATTAACTATAATCTGTCGCCTAATAAATATTAACTAATCAGTCTGTGACACTCCCCCAATTAATTATAAGGTTATGTGCACTTATTGCGATTTTGTAGCGGAAAATATGCAGCGTTTTACAGTTGCAAGCAAAACGCATATTTTATGCAGTGTTGTTCCTGACAACACCTCAGCATTTGCAGCACAATTTTATGCTGCAAATACTGAATGTGTGCACAAAGTCATAAGGGTACTTTACACGCTGTGATATCGGTACCGATATCGCTAGAGAGCGTACCCGCCCCCATCTGTTGTACGACACGGGCAAAATCGCTGCCCGTGGCGCACAACATCGCTTACACTCATCACACGGACTTACCTTCCCTGCGATGTCGCTATTGCCGGCGAACCGCCTCCTTTCTAAGGGTGGGCGGTTCGTTTGGTGTCACAGCGATGTCACAGAGCAGCCGTCCAAAAGCAGAGGAGGGGCGGAGATGAGCGGTGGGCGCAGGTAAGGAGATGTTCGTCGCTCCTGCGATGTCACACATAGCGATGTGTGCTGCCGCAGGAATGATGAACAACATTGTACCTGCAGCAGCAATGATATTTGGAAAAGGAGCGACGTGTCAACGAGCAACGATTTTTCACGTTTTTGCGCTCGTTGATCGTCGCTCCTTGGTGTCTCACGCTGCGATATCGCTAACGGCGCCGGATGTGCGTCACTAACGACGTGACTCCGACGATATATCGTTAGCGATGTCGCAGCTGTGGTAGCCATGCTGGTTTAGTATGCCTTCAATTTGAATAAATCCCCAACAGTGTCACCAGCAAAGCACCCCCACACCGTCACACCTCCTCCCCCATGCTTCACGGTGGGAACCAGGCATATACAGTTAGGTCCAGAAATATTTGGACAGTGACACAATTTTCGCGAGTTGGGCTCTGCATGCCACCACATTGGATTTGAAATGAAACCTCTACAACAGAATTCAAGTGCAGATTGTAACGTTTAATTTGAAGGTTTGAACAAAAATATCTGATAGAAATTGTAGGAAGTGTACACATTTCTTTACAAACACTCCACATTTTAGGAGGTCAAAAGTAATTGGACAAATAAACCAAACCCAAACAAAATGTTTTTATTTTCAATATTTTGTTGCGAATCCTTTGGAGGCAATCACTGCCTTAAGTCTGGAACCCATGGGCATCACCAAACGCTGGGTTTCCTCCTTCTTAATGCTTTGCCAGGCCTTTACAGCCGCAGCCTTCAGGTCTTGCTTGTTTGTGGGTCTTTCCATCTTAAGTCTGGATTTGAGCAAGTGAAATGCATGCTCAATTGGGTTAAGATCTGGAGATTGACTTGGCCATTGCAGAATGTTCCACTTTTTAGCACTCATGAACTCCTGGGTAGCTTTGGCTGTATGCTTGGGGTCATTGTCCATCTGTACTATGAAGCGCCGTCCAATCAACTTTGCGGCATTTGGCTGAATCTGGGCTGAAAGTATATCCCGGTACACTTCAGAATTCATCCGGCTACTCTTGTCTGCTGTTATGTCATCAATAAACACAAGTGACCCAGTGCCATTGAAAGCCATGCATGCCCATGCCATCACGTTGCCTCCACCATGTTTTACAGAGAATGTGGTGTGCCTTGGATCATGTGCCATTCCCTTTCTTCTCCAAACTTTTTTCTTCCCATCATTCTGGTACAGGTTGATCTTTGTCTCATCTGTCCATAGAATACTTTTCCAGAACTGAGCTGGCTTCATGAGGTGTTTTTCAGCAAATTTAACTCTGGCCTGTCTATTTTTGGAATTGATGAATGGTTTGCATCTAGATGTGAACCCTTTGTATTTACTTTCATGGAGTCTTCTCTTTACTGTTGACTTAGAGACAGATACACCTACTTCACTGAGAGTGTTCTGGACTTCAGTTGATGTTGTGAACGGGTTCTTTTCACCAAAGAAAGTATGCGGCGATCATCCACCACTGTTGTCATCCGTGGACGCCCAGGCCTTTTTGAGTTCCCAAGCTCACCAGTCAATTCCTTTTCTCTCAGAATGTACCCGACTGTTGATTTTGCTACTCCAAGCATGTCTGCTATCTCGCTGATGGATTTTTTCTTTTTTTTCAGCCTCAGGATGTTCTGCTTCACCTCAATTGAGAGTTCCTTAGACCGCATGTTGTCTGGTCACAGCAACAGCTTCCAAATGCAAAACCACACACCTGCAATCAACCCCAGACCTTTTAACTACTTCATTGACTACAGGTTAACGAGGGAGACGCCTTCAGAGTTAATTGCAGCCCTTAGAGTCCCTTGTCCAATTACTTTTGGTCCCTTGAAAAAGAGGAGGCTATGCATTACAGAGCTATGATTCCTAAACCCTTTCTCCGATTTGGATGTGAAAACTCTCATATTGCAGCTGGGAGTGTGCACTTTCAGCCCATATTATATATATAATTGTATTTCTGAACATGTTTTTGTAAACAGCTAAAATAACAAAACTTGTGTCACTGTCCAAATATTTCTGGACCTAACTGTACAGTCCATCCGTTCACCTTTTCTACAAAGACACGGTGGTTGGATCCAAACATCTGAAATTTGGACTCCTCAGACCAAAGCACAGATTTCCACTGGTCTAATGTCCATTCCTTGTGTTCTTTAGCCCAAACAAGTCTCTTCTGCTTGTTGCCTGTCCTTAGCAGTGGTTTCCTAGCAGCTATTTTACCATGAAGGCCTGCTGCACAAAGTCTCCTCTTAATAGATGTTTTAGAGATGAGAAGGTGTGTCCAAACTTTTGGTCTGTACTGTATATTATATTTTTATATAATATATATATATACACATATATATGTTATATAATATATATAAGTGTGTAGATATATATTACCCTCCCCCGCATGGATTGGCCGCTCTCCTCACATCGGCTCCGCCCCCCCGCACGGATTGGCCACTCGCCCAGGCTCCGCCCCCTACACAGAATGGCTTCTCGCCCCGAGGTGAGCGCATCAAGGTCCTGCAGCGGCGGAACACACACACACATAAGGACACACACACACACACACACACATCAGATCACACTCACTCTCACACACACCTCAGATCGCATCCACGTCCTGCAGCGGCGGAACACAAACACACACACACACACACATCAGATCGCATCCACATACTCACAACATCCCGTGATATCGCTTGCTTCTCGGCGGCGATACTGTGAAGTGATCTTCCAGGACCTGCCGGAGGATCACATGGCCAGAAGCATGTGGTATCTCCGGATGTTGTGATTGTGTCAGCGCGTATGTGCGATATCGTCAGTGTGTGTGTGTGTGTGTGTGAGTGTATGCGATCGGATGTGTGTGTGTGTGTGTGTGTGAGTGTATGCGATCGGATGTGTGAGTGTATGTGTGTGTGTGTGTGTGTGAGTGTATGCGATCGGATGTGTGTGTGTGTGCGCGATCGGATGTGTGTGTGTGTGTATGCGATCGGATGTGTGTGAGTGTGTGCGCGATCGGATGTGTGTGTGTGTGTATGCGATCGGATGTGTGTGAGTGTGTATGCGATCGGATGTGTGTGAGTGTGTGTGTGTGAGTGTATGCGATCGGATGTGTGTGAGTGTGTGTGTGAGTGTATGCGATCGGATGTGTGTGAGTGTGTGTGTGTGTGTGAGTGTATGCGAACGGATGTGTGTGTGTGAGTGTGAGTGTATGCGATCGGATGTGTGTGTGTGTGTGTGTGTGTGTGAGTGTATGCGAACGGATGTGTGTGTGTGAGTGTGAGTGTATGCGATCGGATGTGTGTGTGTGTGTGTGTGTGTGTGAGTGTATGCGATCGGATGTGTGTGAGTGTATGCGATCGGATGTGTGCGAGTGTGTGTGTGAGTGTATGCGATCGGATGTGTGTGAGTGTGTGTGTGTGAGTGTATGCGATCGGATGTGTGTGAGTGTAAGTGTATGCGATCGGATGTGTGTGAGTGTGTGTGTGTGTGTGTGAGTGTATGCGATCGGATCTGTGAGTGTCGGCAGAGGAGCACGGCGTGCAGCACAGCTGCTGGGACCGCCCACCGGTGGGCACAGGGAGAAGTGAGGTGTGTGTGTGAGTGTATGCGATCAGATGCCTGCGTGTTTACTGTCTGATGTGTGACTGTGGAGCACGATTGGGAGTGTGCAGCATGGGGGATGGAGCACAATGGGGGGTGCGCAGCATGGGGGATGGAGCACGATGGGGAGTGCGCAGCATAGGGGATGGAGCACGATGGGGAATGTGCAGCATGGGGGATGGAGCACAATGGGGAGTGGGGATGGAACACGATGTCGGGTGCGCAGCATGGGGGATGGAGCACGATGGGGGGTGCACACCTACCCCCAAAACACACACACACACACACACACACACACACACACACACACACACACTGGGAACCACAAACACTGCCCTACACAGACACCCACACACACAACGCCGCACACACACACACACAACACCCAACACACACAAACACCGCGGCACACACAAATATACGCACATACCGCACAACACACACATTGCACAAAACATACCTCCCCCCAAAACACACACACACACAGCGCTCCACAAATAACGACACACAACGCAACACACAAACAACACCGCTCTCACCCCCCGCCACCAACACCCAGAACATGTACAGCCCCTACACAAATACTTGGTAGCTACAGACAACAACATCTCTCTCTATATTCTACATATAAACATACACATACACACATATATATATATATAGATATATATCAAAAATCATACATTAACTACACAATACGTAAATTCTAGAATACCCGATGCGTAGAATCGGGCCACCTTCTAGTAATTATATTATATATATATATATAGATATATACATACATATATATATATACATACACACACATATATACACATATATATATATATATATATATATATATATATATATATATGTATATGTATGTATATATATATATATATATATATATATATATATATATATATATATATATATATATATATATATATATATATATATATATATATATATATATATATATATATATATATATATATATATATATATATACATATACATATACACACACACACACACACACACAGTTAGGTCCAGAAATATTTGGACAGTGACACAATTTTCGAGAGTTGGGCTCTGCATGCCACCACATTGGATTTGAAATGAAACCTCTACAACAGAATTCAAGTGCAGATTGTAACGTTTATTTGAAGGTTTGAACAAAAATATCTGATTGAAATTGTAGGAATTGTACACATTTCTTTACAAACACTCCACATTTTAGGAGGTCAAAAGTAATTGGACAAATAAACCAAACCCAAACAAAATATTTTTATTTTCAATATTTTGTTGCGAATCCTTTGGAGGCAATCACTGCCTTAAGTCTGGAACCCATGGACATCACCAAACGCTGGGTTTCCTCCTTCTTAATGCTTTGCCAGGCCTTTACAGCCGCAGCCTTCAGGTCTTGCTTGTTTGTGGGTCTTTCCGTCTTAAGTCTGGATTTGAGCAAGTGAAATGCATGCTCAATTGGGTTAAGATCTGGTGATTGACTTGGCCATTGCAGAATGTTCCACTTTTTTGCACTCATGAACTCCTGGGTAGCTTTGGCTGTATGCTTGGGGTCATTGTCCATCTGTACTATGAAGCGCCGTCCGATCAACTTTGCGGCATTTGGCTGAATCTGGGCTGAAAGTATATCCCGGTACACTTCAGAATTCATCCGGCTACTCTTGTCTGCTGTTATGTCATCAATAAACACAAGTGACCCAGTGCCATTGAAAGCCATGCATGCCCATGCCACCACGTTGCCTCCACCATGTTTTACAGAGGATGTGGTGTGCCTTGGATCATGTGCCGTTCCCTTTCTTCTCCAAACTTTTTTCTTCCCATCATTCTGGTACAGGTTGATCTTGGTCTCATCTGTCCATAGAATACTTTTCCAGAACTGAGATGGCTTCATGAGGTGTTTTTCAGCAAATTTAACTCTGGCCTGTCTATTTTTGGAATTGATGAATGGTTTGCATCTAGATGTGAACCCTTTGTATTTACTTTCATGGAGTCTTCTCTTTACTGTTGACTTAGAGACAGATACACCTACTTCACTGAGAGTGTTCTGGACTTCAGTTGATGTTGTGAACGGGTTCTTCTTCACCAAAGAAAGTATGCGGCGATCATCCACCACTGTTGTCATCCGTGGACGCCCAGGCCTTTTTGAGTTCCCAAGCTCACCAGTCAATTCCTTTTTTCTCAGAATGTACCCCCGACTGTTGATTTTGCTACTCCAAGCATGTCTGCTATCTCTCTGATGGATTTTTTCTTTTTTTTCAGCTTCAGGATGTTCTGCTTCACCTCAATTGAGAGTTCCTTAGACCGCATGTTGTCTGGTCACAGCAACAGCTTCCAAATGCAAAACCATTTTCATCATCCTATCTCACTTCTTGCTAGGTAAAGCCAAAGACATCAGCAGCCCCTCATACCTGTAATAACAACATCATCTGGTATGTGTGAAGACTACTCCTCTTTCCCCATGATATGACTTTCCGTGCATGTCCTGCTTTCTCTGCTTCTGGTATATCTAACTGACCAACCACTCCATGAACCCCCCTTCTCACTTTTCTTTATGACCCCCTGTTAACTGCCTATGCTAGCCTACATCTGAGCTCAGCTTTGATGGAAGTAAACAGAATGAGTACCAGCCCCTCCCTTCTGTGATCTACCTGAGTGAACTTCTGACATTATATATTTGGACCATATTGTCAGCTGAGACATTGTCGGCGTCTGTATCCCTAAGCATGGCTGTGATATAATGAATTAGGCAAGAATTGGTCCGGAAGGTAACTGATATGTAGACATTCTAAGGCTGGTTTCACACATCCAGCTTTTCGCCGGTTTGCCGGATTCGGCGCACGCCAGTACAGTGTATACAGTACAATGGGTCACATGCTCCGGTCACATGACAGCATGTGACCGGCGCTTGTCGCGCTGCCATTGTACTGTATACACTGTACTGGCGTGCGCCAAATCCAGCAAACCGGCGAAAAGCCGGATGTGTGAAAAGCCTAAACAATGTTTGTGTTTCTTTTCATTTGCACCCCAATAATGCATCACTTTCTACTTACCCCCTGATCTCTAAAGCCAGTAAGGAACTGATCCTCTCCCCCCTCCATCCTCACCACACATCTCACCCTCCCCACAGATCTTCTCCTCGACATTGCACCCTGTGTCTCCAGACACACATAGCCACCTCATGGCCTCTCTGCTCCCATCTACTAACACTGTCGCTGCTTCTCCTAACTGCTGGTGATATTCCAAATCCTGACATTCCTCACCATCCCCACAATCACTTCCAACCCTCATCCTTGAGCTATGACAAATTTTTGCAACCATTCAAACCTGATACACATTCACCCAGACCCCGCTCCCTCAGTCCCCCTAACAGAAGCTCTATGGAATGCTCGCTGTCTGCAGTAAGTTTTCCTACATTCATGATCTTTTAATCACTAATATCACATCACTTCTTTCTGGGCATCACTGAAACCTGGCTCACCCCCTCTGACACTGCCTCTACTGCTGCACTTTCTTATGGTGGTTCCTATTTCTCTCACCCCCCCCCCTCCCACCCCAGTAACAAATATGGTGAAGGAGTTTTTTTTCTCCTATTACAAGAATGCACCTTCACCCCACTCCCACCCTCTATTACTTTCACGTCTTTTGGAGGTGCACTCCGTCCGCATCTATTCACCCTCCAACTGGCTGTCATTTATCGCCCTCCAGGACCGGACACCACCTTTCTCGACCACTTCACCACCTGGTTACCAGATTTCCTTTCCACCAACATCCCCCCCATCATTTTGGGCAACTTTAACATCCTCATTGACACATCCCACTCATCTGTCTCTAAACTTTTCACACTCAGTTCCTCCTTCAGCCTCACCAAATGGCCCTCTGCACCTACTCACAAAGATGGCCACACACTTCACCTCATCTTCACTTGCTTCTGTTCCCTATCTAAGCTCTCAAACTCACCACTCCCACAGTCTGATCACAACCTACTAACATTCATTTCCCTCTCTTCTCCAAGTATTCAACCCCCCTCCATAAACTTTCTTACCCATGCAGAAATTGCAAACATCTTGATTTACACTCACATTATCAGTCCCTTCTCCCTCTTGCAGACATTGTTCTTTACACAATGCAGATTCTGCTGCCACTTTATATAACACCACAATCTCTGCAGCTCTCGAATTGGCAACCCCACTCATGCATACCAAAACGATACACAGGCAACCTTGGCACACGAGTCACACTAAAAAAAAACAGACGGGCTTCCAGGGATTGCTGAGGGCAGATGGAAGAGGTCGCATTCCCCCAAGCACTTCGTCACATACAAACAGTCCCTCACCACTTTCAAGTCCGCACTCACCGCTGCAAAACAAACCTACTTCTCCTCACTCATATCCTCCCTATCCCACAACCCTAAACAGCTATTCAAAACACTTTCAAATCTCTCCTCTGTCCCCCAGCACCACCTTCCTCTCCTCTCATTTCAGCAGCGCGGGCTTAACCCTATCCATTCCTTCATCTGACTGAAGTATCTTCAATATGGTGGCTGTAACAGCTGTCTGTTTCAAGACTTTCTCCAATGGTTGTGTCGGATACAACCTCTTCAGGTGAGCAAAACCATATAGCAGGTTTCCACCGTTTTCCACCACAAATCAGACCCTATTGTGCTTGTTTTTCTCTTCCTGTACACATTAGTTCACACTGGTTGAGTCACTTGGGTATGCATACAGCTTTTTCTTCAACTCTACTCACAAATGTTTGATTAGGTTGAGGACTTGGGACCAATACAGCACCTCTACTTCACTTTCATTGACCCATTGTTTTAGTTCATTGCTGGAACACGGTCTTCCTTTTCATACCCATAGTATTCAAGTGTATGAAGTAACTCGTCTTGTAGGATACTCGCATATAGCTTAGCATTGAGACCACCATCCATCCTGCTCAAGTATCCAATGCCTTTTGTGAAACCACCCCATATTATGAGGATTCTGTTGTGAATGTCATCCGTGTGGGTGCTGGTGTGGAGCTCCCTCTTGTGGCCAGAAACGGTAATGAAGCAGAGTCTGAATCTGTAACTCAAACAGGTGTTTGAGTTAATTGGGAATCCAGGAAGTCCTTTTGCGGATCAGCCAAGTGTATTTAGGAGAGCCGTTTCTGCAATCACAGCGCCACCCATAGTCTCGTGCCTGCGACACACGTGCCCAGCGGTCCTCGCGTGCGCGGCACCTCATGCGCAGTGGGCGGCGTCCTGAAGTATGGAATGTAGCGATGGGGGACGGCCTAAAGCGACAGGAGGCAGACTAAAGGATACCAGAGAGCCCGCCCCTGTGTACCATTATCAAGATTTGAATAGAAAAGAGGTACCACTTTATAAAGTCTTTATTTTGGTCAGAACGGGGGCACAAACAACAGGAACATTGCTAGAATGCAGCCCAGGAGCTGCAGAGGGGGAAACTTTTAGGTTTCAAGCTAAATTTCTGATGACAGGTTCCCTTTACTGAGACTAGATCTAATTCTTTGCCTCCCCATAGGGAGTGTGTTTGTGCCATTGACTTAGTGCCAGGTTGCAAATTTCCTAAGGGACGGATTTTCAATTTGTCAGTGCCCAAACATGATGCTATGCGAACTTATATTAAAGGGGTGGTTCACCCATTTTTTTTATTGTCTAGTTCGATATTATATTGAGAAACAATGTTTCTCTCAAATACCTTGTGTTGGCAATAGTGCCTGTGAGGGGTGCTATTGCAGACCGCTGTTCCCCGTCCAGTCACATCTCCGTCAAGCTCTGCACACGTCACATCCGTACAGCCAGCTGTATTCTTCCAGACTCTGAGCTGTGAGCGGTTTTTCACTGCTGTCACAGCCCATCTGCTCCCTGCTTCCCCTCCCTCCTCCCTCCTCGCAGAACGCTGCAAGCAAGAGACACGCTGTGCCTTGAGGGAGGATAAGCAGGGAGCAGATGGGCTCAGAAAATGCAGCCGGCTGCACGGATGTGACGTGTGCAGCACTTGACAGGGACGTCACTAGACGGGGTTACAGCAGTCTGCAATAGCGCCTCTCGCAGGCATTATTGCCAACACAAGGTATTTGAGAGAAACATTGTTTCTCAATATAATATCGAACTAGACAATAAAAAATAAGTCTTTGACGGATTTGACCAAAAAAGGGAGCGGATGTTGAGAATTGGACCCCAGAGGCCATTATGGCATTTCAGGAGCTTAAAAAGGAGGTTCACTTTTGCCCCAGTCCTACAGCAACCTGATGTTTCTCTTTCGTTTCAGGTAGCGATAGATACCTCAGAGATTGGAGCAGGAGCTGTTTTGTCTCAAAGAGATCCTATAACTTCCAAACTGAAGCCTTGTGCCTTCTTTTCTTAGAAATTTTCTCCATCTGAACACAACTATGATGTGGGTAAAATCGGGAATTATTGACTATGAAGCGTACTTTTGAAGAATGGAGACATTGGTTGGAGAGGGCCAGACATGAAATTGTGGTTCTCACTGATTATAAGAATCTGACCTACCTTGAATCTGCCAAGAGACTTAATCCTAGGCAGGCCAAGTAGGCTCTATTTTTTACGCGTTTCGATTTTGTGGTCTCTTTTTTTTTTTTTTTTTACTGAGCACCAAGAATAATAAAGCAGATGCCCTCTCTAGAAGTTTCTTTGCTAATTCTCTTGATGTTGCTGAGCCAGCTACCATCCTGAACGAAGGTGTGGTCCTCTCCGCCATTTTGCCCGATTTGAGGTTAACACTTGAGAGATTTCAGGGGGACAAACCTGAGAGATGTCCTGTGGGGAAAGTGTATGTTACTGATCAATGGAGGAGTAGAGATATGTCTGAGATTCACTGTTCTGTCTTGGCTGGTCATCATGAGAATTTTTTGTACTAGGGATCTAGTGAGCAGGTCTTTTTGGTGGCCTTCTTTATCTTGGGACGTCAGGATTTTTATGCAATCTTCTGGGGTTTCTTCTAGATCCAAGCCTTGTTGTTCACGTTCTAGTGGGTTGTTATTGCCATTGCCTGTACCTAAGAGACCTTGGACTCCTATCGCTATGGATTTTATTTCGGATCTTCCTGTCTTTCAGAGGAAGACTGTTATTTGGGTTATTTGTGATAGATTTTCTAAGATGGTCCATTTGATACCATTGCCTAAGTTTCCGTCTTCATCAGACTTGGTGGCCTTGTATTTTCAACAGGAGGTTTGTTTACATGGTATTCCTAAGAATAGTGTGTCAAGACAGAGGAGTTCAGTTTGTGTCCAGATTTTGGAGAGCATTTTGTTCTAAATTAGGAATTAGGCTGTCTTTCTTCTGCATTTCATCCTCAGACCAATGGTCAGAGAGAAAACCAGACCTTTGAAACCTATTTGAGGTGTTTATATCTGCAGATCAGGATGACTGGATTTCGTTTTTGTCATTGGCAGAGTTTTCTCTCAATAAAAGGGCTAGCTCTGCTACTTTGAGGTCTCCATTTTTCGGCCCTTTTGGGTTTCATCCCAGGTTTTCTTCAGGGCAGGTTGAGGCTTTCGGCCTGTTCGGGAGTTGATTCTGTGGTGGAGAGAATGCAGCAGATTTGGGGTCAGGTAGTGGACAAATTGTTTTAGGCCCAGGAGAATGCCCAAAGGTTTGCCAACCGGCGTAGGACTGTTAGTCCCTGGTTTAAAGTAGGGGACATGGTTTGGTTGTCCTCCAAAAATATTTCTATGAGCGTTTCTTCTCCTAAATTTAAGCCAAGATTTATTGGGCCTTATAAGATTTCGGAGATTATTAATCTTGAATCTTTTCGTTTAGCTCTCCCTGAGTCTTTTAAAAATTCACAATGTTTTTCATAAGTCTTTGTTGAAGAAACATGTGGAACCAGCAGCTCCCCTCGGCAGTGCCTCCTGATTCTGTGTTGGTAGATGGGGATCTACTTAGAACATGAAGTAGACAAAATTTTGGATTCCCGCCTTAGACAAAAGCTTCAGTACCTTGTTATGGTAACCTTGAAGGGTTATGGTCAGGTGGACAATTCTTGGGCTTCTGACATTGATGCTGACAGATTAGTTTGTGGCTTTCATCATGCCCATCCTGACACACCCGGTGGCTCTGGTGAGGGTTCAGTGACCCCTCCTCAAGGGGGGGGGGGTGGTACTGTTGTGAATGTCATCCGATTGGATGCTGGTGTGGAGCTCCCTCTGGTGGCCAGGATTGGTAATGAAGCTGTCTGAATCTGTAACTCAAACAGGTGTTGGGGTTAATTGGGAATTATTATTATTATTATTATTATTTATTTATAGAGCACCATTAATTCCATGGTGCTGTACATGAGAAGGGGGTTACATACAAAATACGTATACAAGTTACAGTAGACAGACTAGTACAGAGGGAAGAGGGCCCTACCCTTGCGGGCTTACATTCTATAGGATTATGGGGAGGAGACAATAGGTGGGGTGTAGGTCAGGCGGCGGCTCCAGGAAGTCTTATTGCAGATCAGCCTAGTGTATTTAGGAGAGCAGTTTCTGCCTGATGGCTGCCGGTGATAAATGTTTTCCTGCTGTTTCTGCAGATGGCTGGGAGTTCACCCATCAGTGTCTCCCATTTATTCTGTGCCTGAATCTACTCCAGATAATTTTGCTAGTTTCTGTGCTTAATTGCTGAAATTGCACTTAAGGGTGTTCTTGCTTATTCCATTTGGTTCTGCGTTTGGTTTCTTGTATGTGAGAATCTCTCTCTGCTTTTGTGAGCAGGGCAGTTCCTCAAGCAAGAAAGGGAGTTTGCTACCTGTTCTTGTTTGGATTATTTGCACTTTAGAATATTGTTTGTTCTGTGATTTTGTTTCTTCCCATTGTATCTGCAGTTCTGTTTAAAGTGTCTGGCACAAGAGTACCTGATCTAGCGGGGGAAGACAGAGTGGCCTTAGTATTAATCAGTTATCTGTCCTGTCCTGTTGCATCTAGTAAGTCGGGCCTCACCTTTGCTAATCTATAATTTGTATCTGTGTATTGTGTTTGCTTACATCACCGTCGTTACATGTTGGGGGCTTGCTATTTCTTTGGGAACTGCTCCGAGGCAAGTTAGGATTCCTCATTTCTATCTTCGAGGTGTAGCAAGTTTCTCCGGCAGTGACAATGTGTCTAGGTGTGTTAGGAATACCCCACTGCTACTTCTAGTGTTGTCTGATAGATAGGGGATTGCGGTCAGCTCAGTTTCCAACTACTCTTGTGGTTTTGTTTTTTCCTGATTAATGGGATTTTTTGTCATCGTCCACGGTTATATCAGTTCATAACAGGCTTCCGCCACTGAACTTGACAGTTGTGTGAGAAAAAGACCTCGCATCACCTCAGGTACTCTGGAGAAAACAGACAGTAGTATAGGATAACTCCGGCACACTACCTATTTCCCATAAGAACCAGAGAGACACAGTAAATGGATATCAAAAATCCTTTTCTTTTATTTTGTTGGTGCAAAATGTGAGAAAAAAAAAAAAGTGCTGTACAAGGGTCCGCCAAGTAACGTTTCGGCCAATCGGCTCCAATGGGAGTCTCACTCCACAGGGCGCGCGGTTCACCCCACAAGCACCTCTGACGCTTGCCGGTAGTTACCTGGACTCCTACTACCATATTCCACGGACTCTCTCCTATGCTTAACCACTGGAGCAATAGGCAACTACCTGGATAAGGTTCCTGTTTATCCTACATACTCCCTGACCATATTATGGCCCCTAGCCCCTGGTCTTGATAGATCGTTTAAGCTACATCTGTTCTGGAACACCATGATCCCCGAGTATCAGATTGTGCCTGAAGCATACCTCAACACAGATGACTCATGAGGTCTCGTGCCATGTTTATTAACTCTGGTGACTCCCTGTACATGACCACAAGTCACCACACCGCGGCTACCACAGGAGCATTGAACCTGATGTGCTTTTCTGACGACAGAGCTATCTACTACTCGCTACACATCCGCATATAGGTTCTCCTATATACCACCACTTATCCTGTTGTTCAGCATACGGTCGAGCACATCTATTGATATCTTCTACTCTCCTCTACATCCTGTTGCTCTCCAGTTTGTCCGACCTGAGGAAGGCCGATTGGCCGAAACGTTACTTCGCGGACCCTTGTACAGCACTATTTTTTCTCACATTTTGCACCAACAAAATAAAAGAAAAGGATTTTTGATATCAATTTACTGTGTCTCTCTGGTTCTTATGGGAAATAGGTAGTCTGCCGGAGTTATCCTATACTACTGAACTTGACAGTTCCTTCAACTTTTTACTCTATTAGCTTCATTTACACCACTCAGAGCCTAGTCTATTGACTTTTGTGTTATCACTCCAAATAATTCATTTCTCATTTTCTACTGTCCACTTTTCGTAACTCTTCGCAAATTCCAACAAATGCTTCTTTTGACAATTTTGAACTTGAGGCTTCTTCCCTTCCTTGGGCCTTCATTTCAGACATGTGAAACATGCGTTGCACGATGCCTACATGAACGACTAGCCAACTCCACTGTCATGTTTGTCACACCAGAGATTATAGACTTTGTGTGGAGTAGACTTGTTCACGTCAATATTTTGCCTAGACGTCCACCACTTGGCTTCTGAATGGATGGATGGACTTCATTTCGAATTCTTACAACTGCCATAGCACTCACATGATGCAGTTTGGCAATTTTCTTAGCATCATCCAACTCATGGATAACAGTCACTCAGCTATTTCTCCTTTCTTGAAAAATCTTCATGGCTGCTTCTTCATTCAAACTAGTGACCTTTTGCTTGCGAATCAAACTAACACCACACTAAGGGATTAGGGAATGCGAGTAGAGATGAGCAAACCTTTGGAAGTTCGGTTCCCAAGGTACAGTCGAACCTTAAAGTTCGATTTGTGACCACGACTTGATCCGAACCTGAACGGAAGTCAGTAATTGAGCAGTTCATCGCTCCACCCACATGCTGCCAGCCATAAGCAGAACACTTAAGGGGGAGGATGGGTAGGGATTAAGAAAGAAAAAAAGTTTTTTTAGACGCACACTACATCTGATCATGCCGATTTTCCCCCAAGTGTGAGCCTTTCAAACACTGCAAGCGGATCGCACAGGGCTGAGGATCACTCATACTGAAGCACAGCACTGCTCGCTTGAGTGGTTTGTGTTCTGTCCCCACTTAAAAGGCGATGGAAGGTGCATAGTTGTGAGAGGTTGTGAGAATCTTACCTTCGTTTTTCCTATAGGTGGGGCAGACAGGACCAGAGCACTCCAGAGTGAAAAATGCACATGCTGAGATGAAACAATGGTGGATTTATTTTCTCCAAAGGTTAGGACATGCAGAGTGCAGTAATCCAAGTACTTGGCATTGTAATTCTCAGTGATGCTTGCCTCTGAAGCTACTACGTGGTCAGAAGACTTTGTTCCTAGTAGCTCCAATCCAATATGGGAAGTTGTTCTCACAAACTCTGCTTTGGAAATGAACATCCCAGGATGTGATGCAAGAGGGTCATCAGACACTCCCATGGGCTGGACAAAAGAAACAGAGGAGCCGAAAGGTCTGACCAGTAGATGGCAGCAGAGACAAGCATGAAAAACATTAAATAACAGTTTTAACTAAGACAAATAGAAACAGCACAGTTTGCACTCGTAACTCACTTGAACTTCAAACCAAACTTTGTTTTTTGGAAGACTGTTTCCAAACATCGAACCTTAAGTTCACTCATCTCTAAATGTGAGGACAGGTTGTAATTTGTAGTGTACAATAAGAGAGATTTTTCTACCAAAAGAGTAACAATGTAGTGAAATAAGAATCTGCATAACTAATCATATGCTAAATATCCGCAAGTACATTTTATGTACTTGTGCTGAAATCTCACGCAAACATTTTAGCACCCAATCATAAGACCATGCGATAATGATACAATTTTTTTACCAGGTGGTGTAGATTGGGTGCAGGAATATGGTGTAGAAATTTCACCACCAAATCTACATCTCTTGGCAAAGAAAATGCATGTGAGGCCTGTGAATTCAGGGTTAATGACCGTGGAAACCTCAAGCTTTGACCACAAAACAACCTGAGTGATGTCACCACTCATCTCTGAATCTCAGTTTCTGCCTGAAGCTCACAGCGCATGGTCATGTGCGCTGTGCTAAAAGTAAGGTAGCAGGGCTGGGATTGTAGTGGGACCTCGTGTGGATTACGTCAGACCTGGGTATTTTTGGATTGAATAAATGCATGAAAGAGGGCGTTTTTCATATTTTATTTCAAATAAAGGATTTTTTCGATGTTTGTGTTTATTCCATTTCACTTACTGTTTAGTATGGGGGCAAGGGGTGGTCTTAGACACCTCCCATTACTAATCTAGGGCTTAGTGGCAGCTGTAAACTGTTATTAACCACTTAAAAAAGCTACACGCAGTCTCTCTTATTTTGAAACATAGCCATGATAAGTGCACAGCTGGGGACTGCAATCTGTAGTTTTATCTGTGCTGGGCATCTTAATATGTGGAACCCTACGCCAATTTAAATTAATTTATACTGCAATATAGACACACAAACACCATCTCTGATTGAAAGCAGTCAGACTCGCTGTCATACAAGGTGGAGGCGCATCTGACTGCAACCAGAGACGCGGTGACAGCCGGTGGGCGGAGGCAGCAGTGCATATGCATGAGTTTAATGTGTGCCACGGAAGTAGCGTTACAAATAAATTAACTTAAAATACATTATAAAGTGCCTGCTCAAATCCCCCTATCCCTTCGACTACCATTTTTAAGCTACTGCTTCAAGTCCATAGACTTATATGGGGACTGGTGTCAGGCCAGATATCTGGGATCTATTCCGAGTCCGAATTTTTTTTTTTTTTTAAACCAGGTTGGACCTGCTGATCCCAGATATCTGCGAGTCCGCCCACCACTAATCTGAACCGAATATACACATTTCTACACCCTAGGGCACAGGACATAACGCTGCTTTCCTTTTCACTGATGTCACTTACAGCTACTAAATCCAATGCTTTAAAGTATCTTCTGTCACAGACGCTACGGCAGATAGGAGGAAAGAGGAGACACTACACTTAAGTTTCCCACTCCCACAGTGTCCATTACCCAGGATCCAAAACATCTTCAGAGGTGGCAGCAATGCAACTACAGTGCTGCCCCCCCGTGACTGAGCAAGATAGCACAAGCTGTAGTTATAGGCAACGTAAAATGTACAGCTCAATTTATTAAATGTATATCGATAAAACACAACCAAAAGGAATGCAAGCCTATGCAGAATATCAAAAATAAAACATGAACCTTAATTTAAAAAGCATATGATTAAAAAACAAAACAAAACCGAAACTACATCAAGTGCAAGGGAGAAAAGACAACAAGGGGGACAACTGTCATACTCTGCTGCTAAAAAAAATGCATAAAATAGCACAAGTGTGTAATAATATAGAGGCAATGGCCACAACAGTACAGACAAAGTGCATGTATAAATATAAACATGTACAGAAGATATATAGTATGAAATCAAATGCTAAATAGTATCCAATGAAGGTAGACACAAGATTTAAAAAAAAAACAAAAAAAAAAACCTATAGCTAAATATAAAAAGACACAAGTCTGTCAAAATACACCAAGAATGGTCAATGAATAGTGATGAGAGGACTCAGACTGTAAAGGTCCAGGTCCGCACAGTTTCAAAGATACCCGGGTGCTGGATCCAGGATTATGATTGTTTGATTTCTTTTTTCTTTATAACAATTTGGGTTTTTGCAACAGCTATTTCAGTTTCATATATCTAATAACTGATGGACTCAGTAATATTTCTGGATTGAAATGAGGTTTATTGTACTAACAGAAAATGTGCAATCCGCATTTAAACAAAATTTGACTGGTTTAAAAGTATGGGCACCCTTATCAGTTTCTTGATTTGAACACTCCTAACTACTTTTTACTGACTTACTAAAGCACGAAATAGCTTTTGTAACCTCATTGAGCTTTGAACTTCATAAGCAGGTGTATGCAATCATGAGAAAAGGTATTTAAGGTGGCCACTTGCAAGTTGTTCTCCTATTTGAATCTCCTATGAAGAGTGGCATCATGGGCTCCTCAAAACAACTCTCAAATGATCTGAAAACAAAGATTATTCAACATAGTTGTTTAGGGGAAGGATACAAAAAGTTGTCTCAGAGATTTAAACTGTCAGTTTCCACTGTGAGTAACATAGTAAGGAAATGGAAGAACACAGGTACAGTTCTTGTTAAGCCCAGAAGTGTCAGGCCAAGAAAAATATCAGAAAGGCAGAGAAGAAGAATGGTGAGAACAGTCAAGGACAATCCACAGACCACCTTCAAACACCTGCAGCATCATCTTGCTGCACATGGCGTCAATGTGCATCGGTCAACAATACAGCGCACTCTGCACAAGGAGAAGCTGTATGGGAGAGTGATGCGAAAGAAGCAGTTTCTGCAAGCACGCCACAAACAGAGTCGCCTGAGGTATGCAAAAGCACATTTGGACAAGCCAGTTACATTTTGGAAGAAGGTCCTGTGGACTGATGAAACAAAGATTGAGTTGTTTGGTCATACAAAAAGGCGTTATGCATGGAGGCAAAAAAAACCACGACATTCCAAGAAAAGCACTTGCTACCCACAGTAAAATTTAGTGGAGGTTCCATCATGCTTTGGGGCTGTGTGGCCAATGCCGGCACCGGGAATCTTGGTAAAATTGAGGGTCGCATGGATTCAACTCAGTATCAGCAGATTCTTGACAATAATGTGCAAGAATCAGTGACGAAGTTGAAGTTACGCAGGGGATGGATATTTCAGCAAGACAATGATCCAAAACACCGCTCCAAATCTACTCAGGCATTCATGCAGAGGAACAAATTACAATGTTCTGGAATGGCCATCCCAGTCCCCAGACCTGAATATCACTGAACATCTGTGGGATGATTTGAAGAGTGCTGTCCATGCTTGACGACCATCAAACTTAACTGAACCGGAATTGTTTTGTAAACAGGAATGTCAAATATACCTTCATCCAGGATCCAGGAACTCATTAAAAGCTACAGGAAGCGACTAGAGGCTGTTATTTTTTCAAAAGGAGGATCTACAAAATATTAATGTCCCTTTTATGTTGAGGTGCCCATACTTTTGCACCGGTCAAATTTTTTGTTTAAATGCGGATTGCACATTTTCTGTACAATAAACCTCATTTCAATCCAGAAATATTACGGAGTCCATCAGTTATTAGATATATGAAACTGAAATAGCTGTTGCAAAAACCCAAATTGTTATAAAGAAAAAAGGTTAACATTAATAGGGGTGCCCAAACTTTTTCATATATATACACATATTATATATATATATATATATATATATATATATATATATATATATATATATATATATATATATATTATATTATATATAGAAAAGACGATGTGATTACTCGTGGTTTCTCGCCAATCCCTCCCCTCCATGTGACATCACAGCCAGTCGTCCCACACAAACTTCACCTCATCCAGCACCATCACAACCAGCACAGCAGAATCCTGCATACACGTAGGAGCTGATCATGTGACCCCTGACTCTTCTCCCCTCCATGTGACATCATCACAGGTCCTGTAAGCACAGACAAATCCTGTAACCAGCACAGCAGAGTCCTGCATACACTGAAGAGCTGATCATGTGACTCATGAATCCTCCCCTCCATGTGACATTATCACAGGTCCTGTAAGCACAGACACAAATCCTGTTGCACACTCATACATCTCAAGCTGAGCTGATTCAGTCAAAGACAGACAAAGGCTGCATAATACTAAATTGCATCTCCCAGCATTTTTCACGTCACGTTTTGTTGATGTCCTACAGCCCGGTCCAGGTGTGATCAGTAAGCGCATACATACCGTTTTTTTCGGACTACAAGACGCACCGGACCATAAGATGCACCCTGGTTTTAGAGGAGGAAATAGGAAAATAAAATTTTAAGCAAAAAAATGCGGTCATAACACACTGTTATGGGGCAAGGAACTGCTGCTCACACTGTTATGGGGTAATGTCCCCAAATTCTCTACTAAGGTACTCCATCTTGGTAATGATTCTTCTGCCTTGTATATAATCCCCATCCTTGTGTGTATGTGTCCCTCATCCTGGTATAGCCCCCATCCTGCTACATAGCGCCATCCTGGTATATGCCCCCATCCTGCTATATGCCCCCATACTGCTATATTCCGCCATCCTACGATATACCGCCATCCTGGTATATGCCTTCATTCTGCTATATAGCTATATACCTCCATCCTGGTATACACTGCCTGTCAGGGAAAGGGGGGAGGAAGAGGAAAGAACACCCCCCTTTCCACCTGTCGAACACGTGACTGGCTCTCTAGCGCCCCTCTTATAGTCAGGTCAATTGTGGAATTGCCAGGCAATAAGCAAGGAGGCCGCAATTCTACTATGCCGATGATTGAAGGGTTCCCGGTTAGAGTAAGGTATATATTCCCCCCGACTCCTGCGAGCGGAATATATCTAATCCTCCCTTGATCTCACTGGTTGTCCCACAATGATCCTTGGCATATATTTGCTGCCACCAATCGATTATGATAACTATTAAGCCGAGCACACGGGCATGTTGTTCATAGATCGAGATAAAAGAAACAGCTTGAGATTAAATGATATTTTTAATCGCCTTAAGGGCACACGAGATACTACAATATATACAGGGTGGAATTTACAGAATATATATGTCAGAATACATTTACAGGTAAGTTATGGATCACAAGCAGATATCAGTTGTATCAATTACCTTATTCCCTAGCGGACACAGGGGGGCACTATGTGGCCACACGGTTCCTGGATTTTCCCCGTGTACCACACGAGACCACCCGAAGAAGAACGCCCAAAAATTTCTTTACTGTGTTTATCAAACTGGCTACAATCCATGTCCCCTCCCACCTGGTGACCTTGCTGGGTTGACCTTCTACTTATCTAGGGAAAGTATGGATTTTCAAGTTTCGTTCATAACTCTGCCCCTGAGCATCTTACCTGGAAGATATAACCCTTGAGAGGTCTAGTTTCCAAAATGGCATCACTGGTGGGAGTGTCTGCTGTTTAGGTACCTTAGCGGACCTGTAAATGCAACATGGTGCCCACAATCTATTTCAGCCAAATTTGCTTTACAAAATTCAGATATTGCTCCGTGTGTTCCGGGCCCTCCCATTTGTCCAAACAGAGGTTTCTTACCACATGTGGGTTATCGGCGCGCTCATAAGAAAGTGGGTAACAAGTTTTGGGTTCCATTTTGTTGTGTCATTTCCTTTTAAATGTGAATAAATTTTGGAGTAGAGCAACATTTTTAGGTAACATTTTATTTTTTGCTTTTTTCATTCCACATTGCTTTAGTTCCTGTGAAGCACCTGAAGGGTTAATAAACTTCTCGGATGTGGTTTTGAGTACTTTGGGGGGGTGCAGTTTTTAGAATGGGGTCACATTTAGGTATTTTCTGTCACCTAGGCCTCTCAAAGTCACTTCAAATGTGATGTGGTCCCTTTAAAAAATGGTTGTTGTAAATTTTGATGTAAAATTGAGAAATTGCTCAAACTTTGAACTCTAACTTCCTAACAAAAAAATTTTTTGTTTCCAAAATCACGCTGATGTAAAGTAGACATGTGGGAAATGTTATTTATTAACTATTTTGTGTCACAGAACTCTCTGGTTTAATGGTATAAAAATTCAAAAGTTGAAAATTACAAATTTTTCAAAATGTTTGCCAAAATTCAATTTTTTTTTATAAATAAACGCAAAAAATATTGTCCAAAATTTTGTACTAACATGAAGTCCAATATGTAATGAAAAATCTCCGAATCACCGGAATCACCGGGATCCGTTGAAGCGTTCTAGAGTTATAACTTCATGAAGTGACACTGGTCAGAATTGCAAAATTTGGTGAGGTCATTAAGGTGAAAATTAGCTCCGTCACTAGGGGGTTAATACCCAAAAATAGAGGAAACCCATTAGATATGACTAACTATAGGCCACTTCCTTAATAAATTCGGACATCAAAATATATTCAAAGTTAATTGCCATTAGATTACAAAATACCATACACAAATTGGTTCATTCAGACCAAGTAGGTTTTATCACAAATAGGCAAGCCCCAGATGCTAGAAGGAAAATTATCAACTTAATAAATCATATTGAGACATCTCGAATGCCTTCTCTGCTTGTTACTCTTGACGCAGAGAAGGCATTTGATAGGGTACATTGGTGGTACATGGCGGCAACACTAAGGAAATTTGGCTTTAAGGGTCACATTATAAACTCTATTTTGGCATTGTATTCTCTGCAGTCGGCAAAAATATATATCAATAACTGGTTATCAAATGATTTTTGGATAACCAATGGCACAAGACAAGGTTGTCCCTTGTCACCAATATTGTTCGCATTATTAATGGAGCCACTAGCGGAAACTATCAGAATAAATGACGAAATCAATGGTGTTTTCTGAAATTTAAAACAGTATAAGATAACGTTGTATGCTGATGATGTTATTTTATCAGTATCCCGTCCTTTAAATTCTCTGAGATATGCTACCAAGGTACTGCAAGAGTTTACAGAAATCTCGTACTATAAGGTTAACTATTCACACATATTAGGATTTAATATAGATCCCATGACACAAGAAGGTATTGAAACAGAATTTTGTTATAAATGGGAAAAAACAAGTATCCAGTATTTAGGTATAATTACAGCTAAATTGAAAGACTTGATCCCTAGTAATTTAAATATATTATTAGAGGATATTAAAAAAAAAACAAAAAAACAAATATTGCTAAAACAGAAATGTCATGGTTAGGGAAAATCATTACCTATAAAGCGATTGTTCTCCCAAAAATGTTGTATCTTTTCCGATGCATTCCAATCCTCATGACAAAGCTAGAAATTTCAAAACTGCATATCCAACTATCTAGACATGTATGGAGAAGCAACAGGCCAAGATTATCTAAGGTGCTTTTATTTAAACATAAGAAAAGAGGAGGAATTGGTTTGCCAAACATTTGTGCCTATTATTTAGCAAATTTATTAAAACAGTCACAGAAATGTCTTTTGGATGGAATCTAGTTGGGTACGAATAGAAAAAAAGTGCAAATAAAAACAGCCACAATCTTAGCTCACCTTATAAATTCAAAAACTCTCTTAGCTACATTTATAACAACAAAAGCTACAATCTCTGCATGGAAACAACTCAATAAGATTTTATGTAAAAATAAAACTGAATTTGTAGACAATCAAAACAATCTCAATTGAAGTATTGGTCCCTAGACTAGATTTAACAACATGGAGGAAGTATAATATAAACCGTTTTAATAATATTTCATGTAATAACATCTTATTACCTTTCCAGACAATTCATCATAAATTTAATCTCCATTTTAAACGAACTGGCAAATTGGACACTCCTTAACCAGTACTTAAATAAAAACAAAAAGTTAAACTTTTTTTCTAGTCCACCTCCTGATATGTAATGATTATTATTTCTCATGTATATTATTGTTTTTGTTGTTCCAAGTACGTTGGTGACAAAACCATTTGATGTTAACACTTTTTTTGAAGTATTGGCCATGAAGGCGACACTTAACTGTTGGTTTTTCCTTTTAGGTCCATTCCTGTTTTCCCTTTCACCAATTCCTCCCTTATTCATTGTACTTCTTGTATTAAAATTTGTAAAATGTTAATAAAATAAAAAAAAAATAAAGAGGAAGGATTACTACATTCTGTTTGTGCATACATCATCTGGTCTGGCACCTCTGGTAGGTTTTTGATATAGTTATATTTTCTTTATTATATTAAAAAAAAAAAATATATATATATATTATATATACACACCGTATTTTTCGGACTATATGCGCCCGACAGGACCATTCACTGCTATGGAGCACACTGCGTTAGCGTGTGCTCCGTTTTGTGCCATTTTTTGCACATATACGTTTCTGCAGACGGACACCCGAACGTAGGTGGAATGAATGGCCCTGATGGGGACATGCGTCCGGAACACGCTTTGCAGAGTGGGGGAGGGGCGGTTCGGACGGATGCCAGGACGGGACCTGTGAGCGGAAGGTAAAACGCAATGTGAAAGGGGCCTAAGACACTTTTTTTTTACTCAAATGTTGGGGGAAAGTGCGGGGTATGACTTATAGTCTGAATGTAGGGCATGGCTGCGTGGAATGAGGGTGCTGTGGAGGAGCGCCTGCTGTGACCACGTTGGCCCGCTGATTTCATATTCATGCCCATCATCTCTGTGCTGAAGCTGGCGTGGACATGTGGGCGAGAGGATGGACGGGGGATGTGCGCATAATTAACAGCTGGCCCACGTGATCACCCCTGGTAACTACAACTTGGAGTGATCATGTGCGGCTGTATTCACTGCCCCCCGCACATCATCATCAGCAGCGTAAGGGGCAGTGAATAAGTATACTCACCCGTCACCGTTGAATACAGCATCGCGATATCCGCCCGTCTGCCGGGCGCTGCTGTGTGTGGAGACTAGCGGTGCGCACAGCGATGACGTCATCGCTGTACACACCACTCTCCACCCACATCAGTGGGCCAGCAGACAGTAGGACATCGCGATGCTGCAGGGACCGGCTCCACGCAGGTCAGCGGCACTGCTGCCGGCACAGACAGGAAGATGAGCGATGCTGTTGAAGTGAGTAGAGGTGAGTATAAACGTTTATATTTTTTTTGGTGCCACAGGATACAGTGCATATAGCAGGATGGGGTATATATCGGGATGAGGGCATATATCAGGATGGCAGTGTGAGGATTATGCTGAGATATATTATGAGAGTTATGACAGAGGTCAGTTAGCTGTCACTGTACATATCGCCAACACCCCCCCCCCCCCCAACTTGCAGAGCAGCCATAGGAACACATCCTGCTCAGCCAAAGATAAGCAACTGGGAAGGTGTCGAAATCCAATTAGGACAGTCCCTGAAGTAGAAGGAAGCCCCCTGCGGAGTGGAGCATTCAGCAGGATATAGGAGAGGGCAAGTCCTTTGCTTAAAAGTCTTATTATCTTGCTTCAATCAGAATCCCGCAGCCTCTCGGAGCCCTTAGAAAAATTTCGTTGTTGGGTAGCGAGTCGCCTAAACAAATTAGATAGGCACATTTTCATATTCCTGAGGGCCAGACGCACATAACACATATTTCGGCAAAATTGTATAATGTGTGTAGGCCTCAATAATTAATAACTGGCCACAGGAAGCCCTCAGGACTCTCATATCAAAACGGAGATCAATTCACAACAATACAAATCAGGCTTCTATCTAGGGGTATAGTGAGCATTTTGGACCCACAGGTACTTCACAGATTTTGATAACATTACGTTGTCATATTGAAAATTTTCATTTTTTTTTTCTCAAAAATGTTGTCTCAGCATCAATTTTCTTACTTTTTCAAGAGGTAATTCCAAAAATTGGACACAACGTTTGTTACCCATTTTCTTATAAGCGTGGGGATACCTCACATGTGGACACAAACCTTTGTTTGGACAATTGGGAGGGCTTGGAATGAACGGAGCAAATATTTGAATTTTGGAAAGGAAGTTTGGCTGAAGAAGTGCAGGCACCATGTCGCATTTGTAGGGCCCCTAAGGTACGTAAATAGCAGAAACCCCCCACAAGTGACCCCATTTTGGAAACTAGTCCCTCAAGGAATTTATCTAGATGTTTGGTGAGTACCCTGAACCCCCAGATGCTTCACAGAAATTATAACGTTAAGCCATGAAAATAAAATTTTACCACAAAATTGTTAGTTCAACCAGGTAGCTTTTTTTTTTCCACAAAAGTAACAGGAAAAAAATGCACCATAAAATTTATTGTGCAATTTTTCTTGAGTACACCGATATCTCATATGTGGTGGAAATCAACTGTTTGGGTGCATGGCATGGCTCGGAAGGAAAGGAGAGTTATTTGACTGCAAAATTGGCAGGAATCATTCGCAAACACCATGTTGCGTTTGGAGACCCCCTGAGGTGCCTAAACAGTGGAGCTCCCCCACAAGTAACCCCATTCTGGAAACTAGACCTCTGAAGGATTTAATCTAGGGGTATAGTGTGCATTTTGAACCCACAGGTACTTCATAGAATTTAATAACCTTAGGTAGTCATAATGAAAATTTTATTTTTTTTCTGAAAAAAATGTTGCTTTAGCACAAAATTCCTCCTTTTTTCCAAGAGGAAATACCAAGAAATGGACCAGTTTGTTATGCAATTTGTTCGGAGCGCAGTGATACTCCATATGTGGCAAGAAAAAGCTTTGTTTTGACAAACAGTAAAGGGTGCTTTACACGCTGCGACATCGCTAGCGATCTCATTAGCGATGTGACACGCTAGAGCACAGATGCGATCTACCGAGATCGCACATGCGACCGGTGCTATAAAAATGACCTATGTGCGATCTCGAAAAATCGCATCTGCGATCTAGCGTGTGACCTCGCTAACGAAATCACTAGCGATGTCGCAGCATGTAAAGCACCCTTAAGGCTCAGAACGAAAGGAGCATTATTTGAATTTTGTAAAAGTTTAAATAAATTGTAGGCACCATGTCGCATTTGCAGAGCCCCTAGGGCACCTATACAGCAGAAACCTCCACAAGTGACCCCATTTTGGAAACTAGACCCACCAAGCACTTTATTCAGGGGTATCGTGAGAATTTTGAATCTACAGGTACTTTACAAAAATGTTGCTGTAGCCTCAAATTTCTCACATTTAGGCTACCTGCCCCCTATCCGGCGACACGGTGTCTAGGATGCAGTGTCGGCCCACCTGCAGAGATGTAGGTGATGTCCACGGGAGAACGCAGCTGCCTCTGCATACAGTCCAGGTTCGGGCAGCTGCGGATTTTATTCTCCCTCCGAAGAACACTTTAGTCTTTGCAGCATAAATTGACATCCTGCTGCTCACGAAGCTGCACCGCAGGTCAGTTTATGCTACAGAGAAAAGAAGGGACATGGGCAGGAGATTTCTAAAAATCCTTCCTCTGTGCTTGTACTGCACAACGCAGCGTTTTAGACGTAGTGAAAAACACTCTGCCTCCAAAATGCTGCAAATCGTGATTGTGGGCACATAGCCTAAAGAGCTAGGATGGATGGATAGATAGATGTCTAAACACATATATAATGTCCTACCGCCTGCATATTCTAAGCTGGTGCCCGTTAGTGACTTTCATTGTGTTGTGCCTTGTATTTAGCCCAAATATAAATAATAATAATAATAATAATAATAATAAAAAAAAAAAAAAAAAAACGTGGGGTCCCCCCCCCATTTTTGATAGCCAGCGAGGGTAAAGCAGACGGTTGCAGCCTGTAGACCACAGCTGGCAGCTTGACCTTGGCTGGTGATCCAATTTGGAGGTCACCTCAGGCTGTTTTTTATAATTATTTAGAAATAATAAAAAAAAAAAGTGGGGTCCCCCTCAAATTGGATTACGAGCCAAGGTAAAGCAGACAGCTGTGGTCTGGTATTATCAGGGTGGGAAGGGCTATGGTTATTTGGCCTTTCCCAGCCTAAAAGTAGCAGGCTGCAGCCGCCCCAAAAGTGGCGCATCCATTAGATGTGCCAATCCTGGCGCTTCACCCCAGCTCATCCCGTGCCCTGGTGTGGTGGCAAACGGGGTAATATACGGGGTTGATACCAGCTGTAATGTCACCTGGCATCAAGCCCAGAGGTTAGAGATGTCACGGCATCTAAACAGATACCCGACATCACTAACCCAGTCAGTAATAGAAAAAAATAGAGAAAAAATTTTTTTTTGAAAAAATGCTCCTCAACCCATTTTCACCAATTTATTGAAAATAAACAAATTCCATTCAGCTGTAATCCATTTTGGAGGTCCCACGACGACTCTGGACCTTCTAGAATATGGGGGGCACGCTCATGGAACATATCCCCCATTTTCTGGAAGAGCAAGCTCTTCATGTGAGCAGTGTGGGTGCAGTAATCTGAGAATACTGCACTCACACTGCCCCGGTCCAACCTAGGGCAGAGTGACCTGCAGTAACCTCATTCCAGAATATTAGGGGCACAATCAGAGAACGTACCTCCCATTTTTTAGAACAGCAGGCCCTCCATGTGAGGAGTGTGGCTGCAGATTACTGCACTCACGCTCCCCCGGTCCACAGTACAGCAGCAGTGAGGTCAGCGTCCCTGCTTGCAAGGAGCTGGCTGACAGCCGCTGTCTGCACATGCGTCGCCAGCTTTCCAGAAGGAGGCGGAGTGATCGCAGGTACCGGGAAAGACCGGGGGCTGACGAAGGGAGACCTGGCAGGACCTGGGGACAACTTTTCTGTTGCATGTGACGTGTCACATGCAACAGAAATGAGAGCAGGATGAATGCGGCCCATCTTGCATGCTCCGGAGGGAGAAAATGGGGGACTCTGGAGAACTGGAGGGGGTTCCGGGGGACCAGAGAGCTCCGGTGTCCCGGAGGAGGGCTCAGGGGGAGGACATTTCCTTCTGATCTGAAATGTTTGATCATTTCAGATCGAAGGGAAATGAATGCAGAGCTGGCGGCTGTGGCAGTTTTCGGTGCGCTTCGGCGCCATTTTGAATGTTCCAGGGGGGGGGTAGGGGTGGGAGTGGAGTCTCCAGTATTGGGGGCACTAGGGTTTTATATTTCTTTCTCATCTGACGTGATCAAACAAAGAAATCCGTTTTACCAGCCATTTCTTTTTTTTTTTTTTTTTTAATGTGATCGTCGGTATACGATGTATACCGGCAATCACATTATCGGGATCCAAAAAAAACCACCCAGATTCACAATCTGGGGGGGGGGGGGGGGTCTTCGCTACCCCCGGTAGCTGAAACCCCCGAGATTTTTGGATCGCTGGGGGGCGCTACAGGCTTTTTTCGGCCTGCCGCCTTAAAGCGTCGGAACAGAATAAGTACCCTTTTTTCCGACGCTTTAAGTCGTACGGCCGTTGTTATGAGGTTAAAACAATTGTTGCTTTTAGCATTTCTTCTGGGATATAACTATTTTTAGTAATTAAATTTGTCAAATCTGTCAATCGTGGGGCCAATATATGTGCAAATCCTTTATAATACTCGTTATTAAGACCGTCAGGTACAGGGGATTTTTCATTTTTTAATTTATGAATAACCGCTACAATCTCACTTTAGGTATACGGTGCATTTAAAAGGGCAAGGTCATCTGCAGAGACTTTCGGAAGACAAATTTTCTAGAGAAATTCATTAAAATTTACTTTGATGGTTTAACGGTGTTCGTATCTTCATTTAAATTATAAAGCTTACTATAATAGTCAGCAAAAGAGTCCGCTATTTCAGTTGGGCGTTTACATGTTTTGTTATCTGTACTGATAATTGCTGAAATTCTTGTTTTGGCTTTCCTTTGTTTAATTCTACTCATGAATTTAGATAGTTTATTATTGGAATGATAAAACTTTTTTACTTTTTGTAGCATCCTGTCGTGATCTCTGATTAAATGAGAACGTAGGTCCAGTCTCAACTTTAAATATTTGTGTGTTTACTTATGGAAGCATTCTCAATCTGAGCGTGTTCCACTTTTATTTTAGATTAAATTCTTTTTATATTCTCTCTATTAATTTTCCTATCTCTACTATTGATCTCTATTAAATTTTCCCCCAATGACCGCTTTATGAGCGTTCCAGATGGTGTACTGAGAAACGTCTTGCATATTGTTCTCCTTGAAATAATTAATTAGTAATGTCTCTAATTCTTGTTTGTATTTATGATGCTGAAATATATATGAATTTGCTCTCCAAATTCTTTTCCTATGAATTTGAGTATCCAAATATAGTTTAAACATAACTGGGGCATAATCCGAGCAAGAACGGTCGCCTATACGTACAGATTTAAATTTCATTAAAGTTGAAATCGGTGCAAGAACTAGATTGATTCTTGAGAAGGAGTGAAACCCATCAGAGTAACATGTGTACTCTTCTGATGATGTATTAAGACAGCGGAAAACATCATACAATTCCTCTCTTTCTATCCATGGATCCAAAGTCTGATTAAAATGTCTAGTATAAGATGTGGAATCTAGATTTCCATTTGGAATCAGGTTGAAGTCTCCAGTCATAAATTACCTTGTTCAAAAATTAAATTTGTCCAACGTTAGGGGCATAAGTGTTACATAATGTAAATATTGAGTTAATTTTGCATATTAAAATACAGTAACTCCCATCTTTATCTCCTATTTCAGATACAAGTTCGAAACCAATTGTGTTTTTTATAAGTATAAGAACCCCTGCTTTTTTCTTTATATTAGAAGCTGTAAATTTATGCGGGACGTTTTGATGACTAAAATCTGGAGTATCAATAGACGAGAACTTACGCTGGTGTCACACATAACGACGACGACAACGACGTCGCTGCTACGTCACCATTTTCTGTGACGTTGCAGCGACGTCCCGTCGCTGTCGCTGTGTGTGACATCCAGCAACGACCTGGCCCCTGCTGTGAGGTCGCCGGTCGTTGCTGAATGTCCAGCTTCATTTTTTGGTCGTCACTCTCCCGCTGTGACACACACATCGCTGTGTGTGACAGCGAGAGAGCGACGAAATGAAGCGATCAGGAGCCGGCACTGGCAGCTGCGGTAAGCTGTAACCAGCGTAAACATCGGATAACCAAGGGAAGACCTTTCCCTGGTTACCCGATGTTTACGCTGGTTACCAGCCTCCGCTCTTGCTGCCAGTGCCGGCTCCTGCACTGTGACATGTGGCTGCAGTATGCATCGGGTAATTAACCCGATGCATACTGTAGCAAGGAGAGCAAGGAGCCAGCGCTAAGCAGTGCGCGCGGCTCCCTGCTCTCTGCACTGTGACATGTAGCTGCAGCACACATCGGGTTAATTAACCCGATGTGTGCTGCAGGAGAGCAAGGAGCCAGCGCTAAGCGCGGCTCCCTGCTCTCTGAACTGTGACATGTAGCTGCAGCACAAATCGGGTTAATTAACCCGATGTGTGCTGCAGGAGAGCAAGGAGCCAGCGCTAAGCGCGGCTCCCTGCTCTCTGAACTGTGACATGTAGCTGCAGCACACATCGGGTTAATTAACCCGATGTGTGCTGCAGGAGAGCAAGGAGCCAGCGCTAAGCGCGGCTCCCTGCTCTCTGAACATGTAGCACAGCGACCTTATGATCGCTGCTTCTGCTGTGTTTGACAGCTAAGCAGCGATCATAACAGCGACTTACAAGGTCGCTGTTACGTCACCGAAAATGGTGACGTAACAGCGACGTCGTTGTCGCTGTCGTTTAGTGTGACACCAGCTTTAGTCTCTTGTAGACCCACAATGTCAACATTAGTGTCTTTAATAGGTTTCCAAATTATGCGACTTTTTTTGTGAACTATTTAGACCCCTGACATTGTATGACATACAGTTTAGAGTCATTTATATAAACAAAAACGTAGCATCAAAATTCCAAGTATTTTACGATAAGTTAAAGCAATTGTTTGAAATAAAAACTGTTCATGGCCATCAGTATATACACCTGTAAAGAAAAAAAATGTGTTATCTAGTACTAAACCAAAAAACAAAATAAGCAAAAAACAGACAAGTAACCATCCTGTATTCCTTCGGGAGAATCTTGATGTCTTCCTAATACAGATCAACTCCATGTTGGGGTAGTCTTACAGCAATATCTGTCCAAGAAACCTCTTGTAGGAAAAAGAATAAACACAAAATTTCAAGCCAATTTGAACCCATAGCCATTAGGATCCACCGTATTTGTAATCCAGTGGTAATAGTAGTAGTTCAAGTCACTTCGATTCCCAAATCTTCCAAAGTTTTTATTCCATTTTCTGGGGATAATAATGGAATTGTCTTTCCTCGAAAAGACATCAGTAATTTTGTGGGGAAATCCCAGCGGTAAAGAATGTTTCTTTGGCGAAGAGTTTTGGGTAATTCTCCCAAAAGCTTTCATTTGAAGTAGTGTCTCTTTAGATAAGTCTGCAAAGATCTTCAGGTTATCAAATGGCTGTGGTAGATTCTTGTGGCTTTTGAGATAGATGAAAATTTGTTCTTTTGTTTGAAAAAAAATGAAATCTTAGAATGACATCTCGTGGAATGTCGCTTGAAAAATGTTTAGGACGTAGTAATCTATGGGCTCTGTCAATAGACATTATTTCAGTAGCTTCTGGAAAAATACTCTTCATCATGGTTTTAATATATGAGAATAACTCTTCGTTATTAACATTTTCTGAGATACCCCTAATTTTAAAATTGTTGCATCGATTTCTATCTTCTAAATCCGCCACTTTAGTTTTGAGATAAGAGATTTCCTCCTTCATTGCTGACTGTACTGTAGATATTTTCTTTGTCATGATTGATAGGTCAGCCACTTCTGCTTCAGCCTTCTCAATTCTAGATGTGAATGCATAAATTGAGGACTTCATTTGGTTAAAATTTCTCATCCATGTCAGAGCTTATTAGCTTGCAGAATTCTTTAAATAAATCCTTCATATAACTTTTTTCAGCTGAACTTGATGAGGTGTCTTTAATAGACGTAGAATCTTTAAAGTCTGAATAAGAGGAGTCAACATCTTCATCTAGCTTTGCTTTTTGTCTAAAAGGGCTATTTTTTTGAGTGAAAGATTTCGTCAGAGTCTAAAGGCCCCGTCACATGCAACGACGGATCTAATGATATATTGCCGGGGTCACGGATTCCGTGACGCACATCCGGCATAGTTAGCGACGTCGTTTCGTGCGACAGCAAGGAACGACCGTCAACGATGGAAAATACTCACCTTATCGTCCATCATTGACACGTCGTCGTTCCTTTTTAAAATATCGTTGATTGTAGAGGACGCAAGTTGTTCGGCGTTCCCGAGGCAGCACACATCTCTACGTGTGACACCTCGGGAACGACGAACTGCAGCTTACCTGCGGCCGCCGGCAATGCGGAAGGAAGGAGGTGGGCGGGATGTTACGTCCCACTCATCTCCACCCCTCTGCTTCTATTGGGCGGCCGCTGTGTGATGTCGCTGTGACTCCGAACGTCCCTCCTCCTTCAGGAAGAGGATGTTCGCCGCCCACAGCGACGTCGTTCGGGAGGTAAGTCCATGTGACGGGGATTAACGACTTTGTGCGTCACGGGCAACAAATTGCCCGTGACGCACAAAATACGGGGGCAGGTGCGATCGCACGATATATCGTGACCTGTGACACCGCATTAAGTCTGATAAAAGTGCAGGAGTTTCCCAATCCGTATCCCTTTTATCTTCCCTTTCTTTTCTTTTCTGATGTTGAGGCTGAGTTAAAGGGATGTTTGAAATGCCTTTTGGAATTGCTCCAGCTGTTGCGCTTGCTTGAGTAGTAGTATTTGCATTTTTCCCTGGTTGCGGAATTCTGGCACTGGAGCTAGACATTATTTTTGTAAATCTTTATTTACTCCCTTTATTTTCTGTGCCATACTGTGTGTATATATACAGTATTTGTCACTGTATAAATTCACTAAGAACTGCTCCTGTGTTGCAGTGCACGATATTTATAGATAACTTTTAAAGTCCAAATACTGTTGGTATGTCACCAGCACTGCTGTAGATCTGACAACCAGTTAAGACACCTTAGAATAACTGAATCTTGGAAGCTCAACAGCAATTTCTTTAGTATTCTCTCCACTGACTTTACACAGGCTGGAGTTCAAGTTGTCAATGCAATACAGCCAATTCTTCAAATCTGCACTTATTACAAATTCAGCCCTCCACCCACAGCTTCTATCAAGTCAGAATCGTGCGACTGTGTTGAGGTGAACGTTGCAGCAGACTCGGCTCTGCTAAATAGTCACTGCAGCTGCAATTAGTCTCCACTGTGTTTTAAAATCCACAAGAACTAAATCAGCAGACAAGGAGATATACTAATGCAGATTCTCAGCTTCTATTTTGTCTATTATTCTGGCTCTCCCCCTCTCTCATACCCACCGATCACCAACCCGGCGCTGCACGGCTGTCAAAAAGCTCCGGCGGCTTTTCCTCTTTTGAAAATGCCGGCCGCTCATTATTCAATCTCGTATTCCCTGCTTTCCCCGCCCACCGGCGCCTATGATTGGTTGCAGTGAGACAGGTGTCACTCAGCATGGGGGCGTGTCTGACTGCAACCAATCACAGCCGCCGGTGGGCGGGTCTATATCGTTCAGTACAATAATTAAAAAAAGACGTGCGGTCTCCCCCAATTCTGATACCAGCCAGGGTAAAGCCAGACGGCTGAAGGCTGGTATTGTCAGAATGGGTAGCTCCACGATATGGGGAGCCCCCCCCGCCTAACAATATCAGCCAGCAGCCGCCCAGAATTGCCGCATCCATTAGGTGCGACAGGCCCGGGACTCTACCCGGCTCATCCCGACTTGCCCTGGTGCGGTGCCAATCGAGGTAATAAGGAGTTAATGGCAGCAGCCCATAGCTGCCTTTAAGTCCTAGGTTAATCATGGCAGGCGTCTCCCAGAGATACCTTCCATGATTTGTCACAGCCACTCAATCCATTCAACCTAGAGAGGAGGGGTGCGGCAGTAGTTTTTTCTCAATAATTTAGTGTAGGGACTCGCATGTGTGAGAATCCGTGACGTGGATTACGAGCTTCCATATTTTGGACCAAAATATCAACTAATATTTCACAATTGAGGTATGGCACATTATTGCAGGATGTGTGTGGACCTTTTGATTTTAGGTGGTATCTTGGTGGGCCTGTCATGTGTGATGCACATTTTATAGTGCTAACTGACCCACCTGGCCAAGTGTGTGCGTCATTTACTGGCCACAATTCAGACACTGTGCCTCTCGCTTGTCTATGTGAGATGCACTTGTATAGTGCTGATTAGCCCGCCTGACCTAGGTTTCTGGCGTCAATTATAGCTCACAGTTCAGACACTGTGCATCACACCTACAGTCAGGGTCAGATTATAGGCAGGGCAGGCGGGGCTCCAGCCCAGGGGCCCCCACCACAAGAGCTTCTGAGGGGGCCCCCACCACCATCTGTGTGGCCGCCATTTTATTAACGTCGCAGTGGTTCAGGTCAGGACCGCACTGTACCTTTAAGGAACTTTAATCCCGGCCGTCACTGTGCTGCAGACACGCCCACTGCACGCTGTGTGGGCTACGTCTGCAAGGATAACGTCACTGTGCGCCTGATGCTTCTTGCTGCCGTAGAGGTCGGAGCTTGTGGGAGGACCGGAGCGGAGGCCTCTGTGAAGCACAGTAAGAATGACGTCATCCATCATAGTGCCGGGCAGGAGGCTGCAGTGAGGACGGAGCAGGACGCCGCTGATAACTCCAGACCGGATTCCATAGTGTCAGCGGCAGCTGTGCCCGCGATCAGTGTGAGTTATTGCAAGAGTGTGAACTGCTGCAGATCAGGTCGGGCTGTCAGTGCCGGGTCATCAGCTCCAGCCTCGTCTCTCCCCTGCAATAACACACACTTTCCCCAGCAGAGCCATCACTCACTACACAGAATCCTGCACTGATCACATCTGAGCCTGCAGCACAGATTATACTATATGGCCCATATTACATATAGAATATAAGGTCCTGTTGGCACAGGTGTGATCAGTGCAGGACATTGTATATCTGTGCACATGGTATACCACATCCAGTGTACAGAGTAGTGTGATATAATGTGTACACATCAGATGGTATATAATACTGTGTATATTGTATACCATCTGATGTCTGTATCACAGTAAACCCGGTCAAATGCCAGGTCCCCTGAGGAAGTCACACGAAACACGTGTTGGGACTTTTCCCCATGTGTGTCCACATGCTTTATGTCCCTATTGGTAAGCTCCCTGCTTCTTTTCTATAGTGCTGGTGTTGCTGTTATGGCATTTTGGCTCTCTAGCCTGTAATTATCTGACTTTGTTCAGTATTTTGTACTAAGTAATGGCTGGGATTTGTTCATATGCATAAGACTTGGATTTAACACACAGCACTTTATGTATCAGGGAGATCACTTGGCAATTACTTTACATGCGGCCCCATATGGGGATTTTTTCGCTTGTCTCTGTCTAAAACCTGTATATATCCTATTCATGATATATCCCTTGTATACTGTGTCTAATAAAACTTTTTATGTGCACTATAGCGCGCTTCACTTGTTAATTATTGATCAAGGGATGTAATGATACTTAGGCAAAATTAAAGACTTCTATTTTTCTTGTATACGTGTATTTCCATTGAAGTTGTTGCCTTTACTTCTAATGAAGTCCATTTATACTGCTCTGGTTGTTCTAATTACTGTATCACAGTAAACCCGGTCAAATGCCAGGGCCCTGGGCTGCTGGGGGGGCCCCACTCCTGGTTGCAGGGGGGCCCGGTGCCCACGCTGTCACCGGCCTCCCCCCCCCCTTCCCCCGCCGAGGATTGCACTTTCAATTGTATCGGCATCGCATTTGCCGATACAATTGAGAGCAATGAGATGGAGCGGCGCTCTCTCGCTCTCCCCGCTGTGTCTGTCGGCGCTCTGCAGCGGAGCGCGGTGAAGTCATCACTGCACGCCTGCTGAGAGGTCAAAGCGAGCGACAGCAGTGGATGCACCGAGGAGACTGGAGCAGTGGGAGAAATGAGGATAAGTGAGTATGAACAATTACTGTGGCCAGACCCCCATGGGGGTGCATTAAATGATATGAGGGCTGTATACTACATGAGGATGCCTAATACTATCTGGTCTCCACTGTGCTATATATCGGCTGTGTACTATGTGAGGATACCTAATGCAATCTGGCTCTGCACGGTGCTATATACGGGCTGTATACTACATTATGATACCTAATGCTATATGGGTCCGCATTATGCTATATGGGGGCTATATACTACAAGAGGGTGCCTAATGCTATATGGGTCTGCATTGTGCTATATTGGAGCTGCTTAATGTTATATGGGGGTTGCACAGTGCCATATGGGGGCTGCATAGTGCCATATGGGGGCTGCATAGTGCCATATGGGGGCTGCATAGTGCCATATGGGGGATGCATAATACTATATGGAGGACTATGGGGGCTGCATCCTACTATACCCCCAGAGTTGTATGTCCCCTCCACCCCAGTGCTGTATACCCCCCAGAACTGTATGTCCCCACCCCAGAGCTGTATACCCCAAGAGCTGCATGTCACCCCCACCTCAGAGCTGTTTGTCCCCCCATCTCAGAGCCACTGCCCCCCCCCCTCTATAGCTGTATGCCCCCCATTGCTGTATACCCCTTTCCTCAGTAATATGTATTCCTCCCAGTAATGTGTATGTCCCCAGCCTCTCTTGTGATGTGTATATACAGCAGTGTTAGTGTTCTCTATGTGCGGCCATGTCTGTTAGTGACTCCCACCAATCAGCGTGGCACGGACACATGCCCAGAAGGAGCTGGATGGAGACAAGCGGGGAGATGAATGAGACTGTTACCGGCTTCCCAATATTAAAAATATATATAAAAATGTGTGTGTGCGCGCATGTATGATGTGTATCTATGTATGTCAGTGAATATGACTGTGTATAGATTTATGTCTATATGTGTGTTTTTGTGAATTTCTCTTTAAATATGTATATGTACGTATGCCTGTATGTGTATATCTGTGCATGTCTATGTGTGGATGGGGCCCACTGAGACTTTCGCCCAGGGACCACAAAACCTGGAGCCGGCCCTGCGTGTACCAGTCATGTATTCTGTTCACTGTACAGGGGCGTACCTTTGGGGGGCATGCAGCATATTTGCCCCTGCACAGCAATCAGGGGGGCACCACTTGGAAAGTGTGAAGCAGAAGTATGGTGGGAGAAAATTGTAGGTGGACAGTATTGGGAAAGAAAAGTGTGAGGGGCATAGTATAGAGACTGGGTACTGGGGGGGGGGGGGGGGATAAGCAGCATAGAGAAGGGGCAGTATGGTGGCCAGTGTGAGGGCACAGTATGGAGGCACAGTATGCTGAGCTGGATAGTGAATGAGACAGGCAGTATAGAGAAGGGGCAGCATGGTGGCCAGTGTGAGGGCACAGGAGGGGGAATGTGAGACTGAGGTGCAGTATAGTGATTTTGGTACTGAGGGCAGTATAGAGAGGGGATAGCATGGGGAATAGTGTGAGGGTACAGCTCAGGAGGGGGGAGTGTGAGGAGGGGGCACAGTATAGACATTTGGAAGCACAGTATAGTGGGGACACAATGTAGAGGACGGTGTGAAGAGGGGGCCCAGTACTGAAAGAAGAGGCCATGTACCATTAGAGGGACATTGTGTGGGTCATTTTGTGCAGGAAGCACAGTGAGGGGCAATTATTTATTCAGGCGCAGAGCGTAGGTCATATATTTACATTTAGGAGCATTATAATCATTCTGCTATTTATTTTTAAGGCCATAATGTCATGATGTGCTGCAGAAGACCCGGGAACTCTGCAGAGATGAGCTGTGGAAGTGAAAAGTCATCATGACGTCTGGACAAGATGGAGAAGAAAGAATAAGTTGACTCTGATCAGAGAAGATGTCACCTACAAGGTACCTGGATGTAAATGTATGCTTGTGATACTCATTGCTTCTTATCAGGACTGTGGTTCCTGTATGGTCCAAAGTCTGATAAATACTGATAACAACTCCCAGCATTTTCTTACAGTTGTTAAGGACATACTGGGAGTTGTTAATTCATGTGATACAACTGTATATGGGGATATGACATTACAATATATTGTTGTAGTAAACTTGGTGCTGTAGTCATGTATTGGTGGTTCTGGTGATATATTCCTTTACTGATGAGGGTGCTAGCGATGTATTACTGTACTGCTGGTGGTTCTGGTGATGTATTTATATACCTTTTACTGGTTCTGATCCTGTACACATGTCAAGCATGGCAAGCCATAATTTGTAAAATTACATGACCACAAGGGTTTCTACATTAATATTTATGTTAATAGCATTAAAGGGGTTGTTCAGGTTTGTGATGAAAGTCTCTGTGACTGCAGACTTCTGAATCCTCAGTGTGCACACTGTCAGGACTCTCAGATGCCAGCAGTGAGAGCTTGAAGGCACTAACCACAAGTATAATCACAATTCACTTATATTGAGTGAGGCTGCACACATCTAATTTGAATGTGGCCGGAACTAGACAAATCGCATACTTGCGGTCCTCTGACTACTTGCTCATGGCATGGGAAAATCATGACAGCGTGCAGTCCGCAATCTGTGAGAATGAAGAAGTCTACAGTCATATAGAAGAATTACAAATTTTCATTGTGAACCTGGACAACCCTTTTAATAAAATTAAGCTCTGTAGCATGCCCAATCTAACAACCTGTAATATACTCAATGTAAGGATTCAGCTCTGCTTGTTCTGATTGCCAATTCCAGAAGTGGTCACATGACCACTTGCAGGTAATTTTCATACTTCCAGTCACAATTAGCTTCTCTTCCTGCTTCTCTTTATGGGCTGTAGTATTTAACTGAACATTGAGAGAATTAGGAAGAGCAGCTCATCGGCACGTGGCTAAGTGTGAAAATGGCGTATGAGTGGTCACATGACTACTCAAACCGCATAAGCGGTGTACAGGAGGGGGCGCCAAACTGAACGATCCACCTCTGATACTGTATATGGTATACTGTGTACAGACATCAGCTGTTGTGTACTACTCCGGACAAAATACAATAGAGAGCACATTGTTATTTTCAGCAACCATTGCTGCCAGCGAAAACTTTCCCTTTCTGCATTTTTACTATTCTTTGGCTGTCTTAACATTGGGATCAATAAAAAAATTTGAGTAACTCTACTCTGTGTATAAGTGACGGCTGTGAGTGATCCTGGACTGTATCTGTATTGTACTGTGTGAGAAACCAAGGAAAAAATTGTGAAAACATACCCTGCTGTAACTAAATAAAAACAGTGTATATAAACATAGGGTACTTAGGGTACTTAGTAAACACTGTTTTTGATCAAAAAAAGTATAAAGCTATCCCACCAAACATCAAGGTGTACCCAGTTGGGATAGTACCTACACTCTCTAATATTAAAACCTTACCATGGGTCTAAAATAGGCCTCAATGTGGCTAAGGGCTGAGAGCGACCGGGTTCCAACAGGACACACACAGTCAGGGGGATTCACAGAATGAAATGTCCAGCTCGCTGAGAAGGGGGCCACTCCCCGTTTGTACTGAATACAAAAAAAACTACATAAAAACAAAAAAGTGAGCCGGAGTATGAGATGGTATACATGGAGCTTGTGAGACCATGTTCACACTGGCCATGAGACAAAGAGAAACCAAGGAAAAAATTGTGAAAACATACCCTGCTGTAACTAAATAAAAGCATAGTGCATATAAAACATAGGGTACTTCGTAAACACTGTTTTTGATCAAAAAAAGCATAAAGCTATCCCACCAAACGTCAAGGTGTACCCAGCCACATTGAGTTTTAGACCCATGGTAAGGTTTTAATATTGGAGAGTGTAGGTACTATCCCAACTGGGTACACCTTGACGTTTGGTGGGATAGCTTTATGCTTTTTTTGATCAAAAACAGTGTTTACTAAGTACCCTATGTTTATATGCACTATGCTTTTATTTAGTTACAGCAGGGTATGTTTTCACAATTTTTTCCTTGGTTTCTCTTTGTCTCATGACCAGTGTGAACATGGTCTCACAAGTTCCATGTATACCATCTCATACTCCGGCTCACTTTTTTGTTTTTCTGTATTGTACTGTGTGTATAAGTGACGGCTGTGAGTGATCCTGGACTGTATCTGTATTGTAGTACTGTAAATCTGAATGTGGCAGAACAGGATAAGATCCATGCTCATTGGATTTATATCTAAATGCTACAGTTTGTGCTCTACTGATGGCTAAAAATGTTAACGTTATTGGGCCCCCACCAACCTTAATCTGGCCCTGCCTACAGTATCTATATGACGGGCTCCCAGTGCAAGCCTTATTAGTGTGCAAGTTTTTTGCTAAGCAGCCGCCCCCCTCCCCTCTAGGTTGAATGGGTTGAGTGTCTGTGACATCAGGATCTTGCACCTGGGCTGCGTCCGCCTTCAAAAGGAAGGTTTACTACATTCTGCTTGCGCATACATCATTTGGTCGGGCACCTCTGGTAGGTTTTTCGGGGTTTTTATATTTCTATTAGGTTTTTCTTTTCTAATTTAGTGTAGAGACTCACAAGTGTTCATATATAAAAAACTAGCTGTTTCCAGCCAGCTGACTCTTGGCACGCCTATTCCTATGTAATTAACGCTGATGATGATTAATTAAATCAAAGTTAATAATGACAACATTCAGTAGCGTTGAAGTGGTTGAATAACGTGTAAAGGAAGTGGATATTGTCAATTGGCAACAAAATCGTGACGTGAAAAATGCTGGGAGTTGCACACTCACACATCTCAAGCTGAGCTGATTCAGCCAATGAGAGACAAAGGCGTAATGCTAAATTGCAACTCCCAGCATTTTTTAAGTCACGTTTTTGTTACCAGTCGACAAGATCAACTTCCTTTACACATAATTCAACCACTTCAACGCTACCAAATGTCATTATTAACTTTGATTTAATTAATCACCAGCAGCGTTAATTACATAGGAATGGGCATGCCAAGCGTTGGATGGGAACAGTTAGTATTTGTGTATTTCACACACACACAAACAGTTCAAGTTTGGGGTCACCCAGTCAATTTTGTGTTTTCCATGAAACATCATACTTTTATCAAATGAGTTGCATAATGAATAGAAAATAACAGTCCAGACATTGACTAGGTTAGAAATAATTATGTTCACTTGAAATAATACATTTTCTCCTTCAAACTTTTCTTTAGTCAAAGAATGCTCCCTTTTGAGCAATTCCAGCTTTGCAGACGTTTGGCATTCTAGCTGTTAATTTGATGAGGTAATCTGGAGATATATTTCACCCCATGCTTTTAGAAGCCCCTCCCATAAATTGAATTGGCTTGAAGGGCACTTTTTGCGTACCATACGGTCAAGCTGCTCCCACAACAGCTCAATAGGGTTGAGATCTGGTGACTGGGCTGGCCACTCCATTATAGATAGAATACCAGCTGCCTGCTTCTTCCCTAAATAGTTCATGCATAATTTGGAGGTGTGCTTTGGGTCATTATCCTGTTGTAGGATGAAATTGGTTCCAATCAAGCGCTGTCCACAGGGTAAGGCATGGTGTTGCAAAATGGAGTGATAGCCTTCTTTATTCAAAATCCCTTTTACCTTGCAGAAATCTGCCACTGTACCAGCACAAAAGCAACCCCAGACCATCACATTACCTCCACCATGCTTAACAGATGGCGTAAGGCCCTCTTCCAGCATTTTTTCAGTTGTTCTTTGTCTCACTAATGTTTTTCTGTGTGATCCAAACACCTCCAACTTTGATTCGTCTTTCGATAACACTTTTTTCTAATCTTACTCTGTCCAATGTCTGTGTTCTTTTGCCCATATTAATCTTTTCCTTTTATTAGCCAGTCTCAGATATGGCTTTTTCTTTCCCACTCTGCCCTGAAGGCCAGCATCCCAGAGTCACCTCTTCTCTGTAAACGTTGACACTGGCGTTTTGAGGGTACTATATAATGAAGCTGTCAGTTGAGGACCTGTGAGGCATCGATTTCTCAAATGAGAGACTCTAATGTACCTGTCTTGTTGCTCAGTTGTGCAGCGGGTCTCCCACTTTTCTTTCTACTCTGGTTAGCCTGTTTGTGCTCTCCTCTAAAGGGCGTAGTACACACCATTGTAGGAAATCTTCAGTTTCTTGGAAATTTCTTGCATGGAATATCTTTCACTTCTAAGAACAAGAATACTGTCGAGTTTCACATGAAAGTTCTCTTTTTCTGGCCATTTTGAGCGTTTAATGGAAACAACAAATGTAATGCTGCAGATTCTCAACAAGCTCAAAAACGAAAAAGTCAGTTTTATAGTTTCTCTAATCAGCAAAACTGTTTGTAGCTGTGCCAACATACTTAAGGGTTTTCAAGGGATTTCTAAACATCTATCAGCCTTCTAACACAGTTAGCAAACACAATGTACTATTAGAACACTGGAGTGGGGGTTGCTAGAAATGGGCCTCTATACACCAGTGTGTGTGAGATATATATATATATATATATATATATATATATATATATATATATATATATATATATATATATATATATATATATATATATATATATATATATATATATATATATACACATACATATACATACACATACATACATACATACACACACACACACACACACACACACACACACACACACACACATATATATACCCATACGTATACATACACAGTACAGACCAAACGTTTGGACACACCTCATCTCTAGAGCAACTATTAAGAGGAGACTTTGTGCAGCAGGCCTTCATGGTAAAATAGCTGCTAGTAAACCACTGCTAAGGACAGGCAACAAGCAGAAGAGACTTGTTTGTGCTAAAGAATAGAGATGAGCCAACCCCCTAGAGTTCGAGTTCGGTTCGTCGAACGATGCCCCGTTCAACGAACCTCTCGAACCCCATAGGAAACAATGAGAGGCAATCACAAACACCCTCAAAAGGTGTCCAAAAGGTGACAACTCACAAGACAACACACAAGGACATATACTCATGCGAAAGTGACAAGGACATATACTCATGCGAAAACAAAACAGTAGGATGAGGAAAAAGAGGAGGAGACAAAGATATATGAGTATATGCAAGGGAACATCAATGCCATTACTGTGCAACTTGAGCCTTGCTCATTTTAGGCTTCGAGTCTGGATAAATTGCCTGAGCTCGCCACGTACGCCCTGGGGATCTTGTCGTGTACCGCAGCCAGCATTCTCTTGAAACGTGTCTTCAGTGCTGCTGGGGGTGTGCAGACAGATAAGCACACGCGTCTGTCCACTGACAATGTGGACATACTAACGTTCACCAAGATGAGGAAGTCATGGATCACAGAGGACTTATCTTCCCATGGGTCATCCAGGGGAGGCGAAAGGCACGCGTATTTTTGAGAATGCTGCATGCAAAAGCATCTTTTTCATTTTGAAAATGGGGGTCAACTGATGCCAGTCAAGTGGGGTGTGTGTGGCCCAATTAGTGGAAACGAGGGAGACTGTGGTTGGAGTCCCCTCGCTGTGTTTTACATGATTTTCGAAGGGCATGACATGCCTAAGAGGTGGAGTTTCAGCATCTGCAACTTTATGGCTACAGAAAGGCTGCCTTTACACCCTTTTGAGACCGAGGATTTTCGAGACCTTATGCCCATCGCAGTGCCCCAAGAGCCGATGCCCAGTCGCCACTCCTTCTCCAAGAAAGGCGTGCCCGCGCTACCACAGCAGGTCACACACAGCATCACCGCTTCCTTGAGAAACTGTGTGTGACAGGGTGCATTTCACCACAGATACTTGGACCAGAAAACATGGACAGGGGAGTTACATGTCGCTGACTGGGCACTGGGTAACATGGTGAGAGATGGAGAAGGGTCTGCTGTACAAGTCTTGCCGTCCCCACGAGTTGTGTGTCAATCCTTCCTCTGTATGTACAAGTTCCTCCACTGCTTCTGCCTCCTCAACCTCGTGTGGTTCCTCCACCTCGGCCCAAACCCTGTGTGGTCAGGCCACCCGCGTTGTAACTGCGCACAAGGAATCCCACACACCTCCTTACTATGCTGGCAGCAGAGCTCAACAGCATGAGGCGGTCGACTCTTTTCTTTGAAATGTCTGGGAATTGTGAGTCACACCGCTGAGGAGTTGTCGACGGTAAGCTCTGGAGAGTGAGACCCAGTTTCATCAATGGTTGTCTCCACTCAACCAGCAGCCAGGGAAGGCCGGGTGCGACAATGATGCAAACCTGGGTGCGGCCCTTCGCCGTGACAATGTGACACACGTGCCATGTATGGCTCACGTGTTGAACCTGTTGTCCAGCAATTTTTAAAGCACTATCCTGGCCTACATGGCCTTCTGCAGAGAGCACGGTGTAACGCCTTCCTTGATCCACACACTCAGACGGGCTGTAAAGGATAGGCTAGAGGGAAGCCACTCACCAAGCTGGACCCCCAGAACCCTGAAACCCTTTAACCCCTATACAGGGATTTGGAATTACACAGGGCCCAAGGTGATCAATACCTGTGGAAGGCTGCAGTTCCAGAGAATAGTAGTCAGGCAGGGTCAAAACATTAATTGAGGAAGAGGAACAGAATGGAACGGCCAGGACTTAATCATAAAACAAGCAGAGGTGAAATGCGGATCGGCCAACGAGGTACATAAACAGCAGGCAGGAAAAGAAGTGAGAAAACAAGCGCAAAAAAAAGAAATAAATCACAAAACAGAACTGGGGGTAACAGTAACCAGAGGTTCATAGCTATGTCTGGCAGTGGTCAGCAGACAGGATGGGCCTAAAAAAAGGGTATGGTGTCTTCCCATTGGTTGTAGCTGAATGATGGTACTTAATCTGTGAGACACCCACCACCTACATTCAGCCAGTGGTTCTGCATCTGTCAAGGTAACGCAGCCCAGTGGGTGAGCATAACCTGCCTTCCACCAGCGCCGCTGGCATCGACTCCTCTCCCATCATCAGCACTATGCACGAAAGGAACACGTTGTCACCTGGCGGAGTACAAATTGATGGAGCGGACTCCGGAGGTGACTTAACAGCCGTGTGCGGCAATGATGCAAACCTGGCTGCGGGCCTTCGTCAGGGCAATGTGACACACGTGCCTTGTATGGCTCACATGTTGAATCTGTACAGGAGGAGTCATATGCGGAAGGGATAACAAGATCTCCAAGGTCCAGACGGTCAGTGGTACCTAGGCGGCAGTCATGGGACGGTGGGGGAGAGGGATTAACAAGGGCGCATAGTATCAGCAAAACTGTTGAGGAAAGTGCAGGAGCCCATGAAGAAATGGAGGACGAACTGGCGATGGGCATGGAAGACTCAGCAGATGAGTGAGAGCTTGCTCACATTTCGGTTGTGCGAGGTTGGGGGGAGAGGGCAGAGGAAGGAGGCACGATTCTCACCTCTCCGCCACCAACACACCAAGGACTTGGTCCTCCTGGATGCACAAGACACATGAGCGCCTTCTTGCTGCACTACCTACAACATGACCCTCGGATTGTACGAATTTGAAGTAATGCTAACTACTGGGTTGCCACACTGTTAGATCCCCGGTACAAGACAAAATTTGGCAAAATAAGTCCTGCCATAGAAAGGGACGAACGTATGCAGGAGTATCAGCAGAAGGTGGTACGCAATCTTACATCTGCTTTTCCACTAAACACCTGTGCTGCACAGAGTGAATCTCAACGCTTTGTCATGGATAGGAGGAAATGGTCTTTTACTTGTCCACATCTGAGGGACCGAGGGCTGGCTGCTGTGCTGAGATGGCATTGAGTACGGTGTCCCTGCAGAGTTGCACTTTTGGTCATATACAAAATGAGTTGAAAAAGGACAGATGCTGGTGGAAAGGGAAACAGGTGTGTTGGAAAGGGGAAAAAAGTGTGTGTCCGTGGGTTTGGTGGTTAAGCAACAGTAACATTTGCTGAAGAAACAAAATCTGTTATGGTGGGACTGGCAGATTTGGATAAGGTGGTATATACTATGTTACCGCTATATAAAAAAAAATTAAGAAAAGAAAGAGAAAGTTTTATATCCCCTTCGCCAGTCGGTGTCCACCGTGCTCCTAGATGGAAAAGGAGAGGTTGGCAACTGGAAGGTTAGGTGGAGGATACAGAGCTGGGTGGCTCTGAAACTAATAGTAGCCTGAATCGAGTTAGACGACACTCGGATCTGGAGACTGGGAGCCCTGTTAGCATCACAGGGTCCAAACGCCCACCCAGCCCAGTAACTCCCTGTTAACACCACAGGGGACATTGGGTACGCTGTCCGTGTGCGTAGGGGCCACACATGTGGACAGCAGGCGCTTCAGCAGCAGCAGGCCTGTTAATGCCACTGGGCTGCACTAGCAGGACTGGTAGGACAGGAGCTGGTCTTAACCGTTCTGCGTTACCAACTGTGGTGGCGGTCTGCATCGACGCCCTATCCCTGCCTACCTCTGGCCTAAAGCCGCAATGGGTTCAACACATGGAGGTGTGCTCTTTCGGAGCATAATAGAAGACTGCACAAATCTTGTTGGTTACAGCCCCTTTTATAACCTGGGTCCACCCCAAACCAGGGTGGACCACAATGCACCTCCTGGAGACAAAAGTAGAGTGACACATCATGAGTGGCATAACTAACGTCCTATTCGAAACCGCCACTTCAATGATTACCTCATGGCAGCCCCGACCCAAACACCTCACCAGTCATCGTCTGACCAACAATAATGAGGTGACAAGTCATAGGGGCGCGGGCCTCTTTAAGCCAGTTGGGAGTGGCCTGGCCATATCGTCAGAACACCTGATACCCTGTGGTCTATATGGGCCCCCCACATCAGGGACAGGGCCAAAGAGTTCATTACCGGACCTAGCCTCTGATGCACTAAGTGCCTGAGCATGCTCAGTAGCATGAAATACAGTCTCCGAAAAAAGACTATCCGCTTCAGCATGCTGTCTAGGCACAACACAGGACTTAGTGCGAAAAGCCTCTTTGCACAGGTACTTGCACTCCGTGCCGGGACTAAGTGTGGGGGCATGCGCTGTAGCCCGAAATGAAGACTCAGGAATGGCACAGTAAGGCTAAGCATACTTAGTAGGCGAAACACTGGAGTTAGGCTGCGGCTGGGGTAAATCGGCACACGCATGTGCACTAGCCGCCTCTCCACACTTAGATGTGGAGGAGAAAGCAGCCAGCTGGACAACCCGAGGCACAGCCCTAAATGGCAGCTGACGCCTGGGCGCAACTGGAACCGCAGCAGGTTGCTTGCGTTTACGGCGGCACTGACTCGTAACCACAAATAACAGCCAAAATAACAGGTGTACTTCTTCCCGTGGATAATCTGATATGATCCTTTTTTCATGGACACGACCATTGCTAACAAATGTAGATGAGTCACCAAAACAGCAGCTGCTTCAATGGATCTCAAGTGCTCCATAAAGTGGCCTCTCCTCCACCTCAAGTTCAAGATCACAAATACTCTATTCCACTGTGGTGTCAACCCAATCACACTTGCTTCCTAACAGCTCTCAAGTTTCCACCAGCCCTGCCGAGTATGGGGTAACAGAGATGGTTGAGTCTGCAGAGCTGTTCAGTCACACTATAGCCTGGGAATCAGAGGTCTGCTCCAAAGCTGCAGTGAGTACAAAGACGTTATTATTATTAATAATAATAATAATAATAATAATAATAATAATAATAATAATAATATTTATTTATAGAGCACCATTGATTCCATGGTGCTGTACATGAGAAGGGGGTTACATACAGAATACATATACAAGTAACAATAGACAGACTGGTACAGAGGGAAGAGAGCACTGCCCTTGTGGGATTACTTTCTAAAGTATTTTGGGGAGGAGACAGTAGGTGGGGTGTAGGTTGAGCGGCAGCTCCGCACGGTGGTGGGGGTCATTGAAGGTTATAGTCATTTCTGAACAGATGAGTTTTCAGGTTTCGTTTGAAGCTTGCGGGTGTAGCAGATAATCTGACGTGTTGAGGCAGCGAGTTCCAGGAGACAGGGGAAATGATCTGCACAGATGGACAGAAGGTTTGTGAGTCGGATCCAGGCCCCGATGAAGAAGGTGCTGAGCATAATTTACACCCTCATTTCCAAACCGTACATCATCCTGGTGGAGACACTGGGGAACATGATGAGGAGACTCAGATACCTGATTGTAACGACAACTTTGCTATTCGGTCAGGGCAGGAAGAGGTTGTCACGGAGGACTCAGGACGAGGGGAATGAAAACATACAGGGTGATTATGAGGTTGGAGAGCCCACTTACTGTCAAACCAAAAAGTCAGCCAGTCGATGACGTCAGCAGAGGAGGTGGAGGAGGATGCTACTGAGGACGAGTTTACGTGTCTTCCTGGACAGAGACAAAGTACTGGAAGCACGTCAACAACTGAATCCTCAGCCACAACTCTGCCTCTGAGCATAAGTCATGTTGGCTATGCAGGTCGCATGGGCTGTAAGCCTTGCCTAGCCTGAGATTTTTTGGACATCGCAAAGGATCACCCAAGTCATGTAATCTGTAAGATTTGTCAACAATCTCTAAGTAGAAGGCAAAAACTCACACCTTTGAGTACTTCCTCCATGAAGTGTCACATGGATATGAGTTGATAGCGTGAGGGTGTATTGCTCAGCTTTAGCCACTGTCAATGCAACATGCTTATTTGCCGTTCATTGCATGCATTGTTGCAGACTACACACAAGGGGTGCTGTTTTTTTGGATCTGCCTTTGTCTGTTTGGTCACTATAGCAATAGCAAATTGGTCTTCGGGTGTTGACTTGGAGATGCTGTCTATGAACAGAAGTAAAAGCTAAAAAGGTGTGTGTTACAGCAAGGAGCCACCGCGGAAACACTTTGTTCAATTGTGAGGGGAGTCGTGTTGGAGTTTGGTGAGGAGCACCGTAACAACAGTGAGCAGCATCCTGTGCCACAGACCAACATTCTTCCGGTGCTGTCTATACTGTTTACCGTGAGAGGAGCGTAGTCTGTATTTCTGGCAACTGGACATCACAGTACCCGGGAACGGTAGGCTGTGCCCAGACAGTAATGCGTGCACGCAACACTTTATTAGCAAAAAACATCTGTTCTGGATAGGCCGACTATATAGACAATAAGACTTGCTGCCTCTGCACTGTAAAATTGTCATGTAGTTTAAATCATACAGGGCCAGCGACACATGTTTGCATTGACTGTTTCTTTTAAAGGATTTCCATGACTGTGTGGTAGAGCTGTGTGGTTTGCATTCACACTGTTATCATCTGCCTTTGTCTATATTTAGGTAGATAACTTGGAAGCTCTTGTGATGCGCCACTGGTAAGTCGTGTACACACACACACACACACACACACACACACACACACACACACACACACACACACACACACACACGATTACTGCTGCTACGCAGTGGGATTAGCAGGTAGTAGGCAACTGAATAGATTGTTCTATTATTTCAATTTTATGCATGGTTCTTATTGTTTGTTTTGGGAAAGTTAAAGAATCATTTATCAACCCAACTGCCTAGAGTCCTTTTCCTTTTGCCTGGTTTTGCTGCATACTGGGGAGCCCACCCTGTACACAACTTTAAATGAAGCATAAGTCGCAATGGGAATTTCACTGTGCAAAAATGCGGCCTAGCGGGGCTGTGCAACCACCGCCTGCTCCATCAAGTGCATCTGCGTGCTCTTCATCCTCTGTGACTGTGGGGACAGCAGTCACACATGCTTTTTCACACTGAACTTCCACCCCTTTACCCGTAAGCGGGAGTGTGATTGGCAGGTCGTCACTTGTTTTGGAAGTGGAAAGAGATGGTATTGTTGAGCTGTCAGACATCGAGAGAACCACCATTCGATGAAGGCAACATTATATCCACGCCTGTACCTTCGTCACAGATTGGCTGGACTTCCTGCAGTTAATAATTGCGTTCCAGAAATGGAAAGGAGTGTAGAATGCACATGTGTTGTACCTTGCTTGGCAGCAAAGGAACACTAACTTAGTATTCCAGACAATTTTAGGATGGCAGAAAAAGTGTCAGCTCTTTGGGCAAATTAAATAGCGTGGCAAAAGTGGGCAGGTGGGTACAGTGGCCGAGTTCTGTGGGTACCAGGACAGTAAAGGAAGCCTCACTTTCTATCCCTCCTAATGATGAAATGCAGCAAGGAATTCCCTGAGTTTGCTAAAAAAAAAAAAAAAAAAAAAAACGTACCAAAATGTGCATGAGGGTAGAATGCAGAGGTGGTGGGACTTGCTTGGCACAAGTGGGACACTAAATTAGTATAGCAGACACTTTGTGGATGCCACTAATTTTCAGCACTGTTTTCTATTAAAATAGCGTAGCAAACATGGACAGGAGGGTAGAATGCAGAGGTGCTGGAAATTGCTTGGCACCAGTGGGACAACAATGGAGTATAGCAGCCACGTTTTGGATGCCACTAAGTTTCAGCACTGTTTGCTATAAAAAAAAAAGTGTGGCAAAAGTGGGCAGGTGGGTATAGTGGCCAGGTTCTGTGGGTCAGTGGACAGGAAAGGCAGCCTCACTTTCTATCCCTCCTAATGATGAAATGCAGCAAGGAATTCCCTGAGCTTAGGTACACAGTTGCTATCTAAAGCTGTATACAGCGTTTCCACGGACCTGCCTGTCAGCTATGGATCTGAGCCCCAGGAAATCAGCCCTGAAAAGGGCTGAAATAAACGTCTGTCCCTAATCTGTACAGTGCTGTCTGTGTAGCATACACAAACAGGAGCGGCGACAGGAGCTGCGTGAGCGGTGACTGTCACCCAAACGCAGAAGGCAGATAATGGCGCTGTGAGGGAAAATGGCCGTATTTATAATGCAAGGACATGTGACATTCACAGCCTATAACACATGCCCTTGCTTGTCTGGCAAAAAGTCTGTGTGTGTGTGATTGGCTGACATGCTGGCCTGGCCCGCCCCACTGCACACGCGCTTAGGGAGGGGGGGGGGGGAATGGCAATCGCCATCCTCCCAGCAGCACAGATCTAAACGCGTCCCCCCGCACACTATACGCTGAAATTTTATAATAGTGTGAATTACAGAGTGACTCACACTATTAGGCTATGTGCGCACTAGGCCGTTTTACCAGCGGGTTTACCCGCGGTTTTGCTGCGGAAATTTCTTGAGAAATGTTTGAAATCTTTCTGCAGACATTTCCCAGCAAAACCTATGTGCGCACACTGCGTTTTTTTTCTCAAGAAAATTCTTCCTGAAGATTTTCTTGAGAAAATTTCTTGAGAAAATATGCAGGTCACTTTTCCGCAGGCATTTCACTCCATTCACTGTAATGTAATCACGAAATACCGGGGGTATACCGCAGGTAGCAAATGATGTGCGGTATACCCCCGGTACAGCCGCGATTTACCTGCAGTAATGCTCATCGCTGCCTGCGGTTTTGCAGGAAGTGAGGTCATTATGAAGAAGAGGAAGCGGAGCAGAGTTAACACACACATCACACTCCCTGGACGCTGCACAGAAGCACTTCTGTGTGACCTCCAGGTGCTCGTGCAGTGTGTGTCCCGCTCCGGCACCACGACTGCCTGCCCTGCAGTATGTCAGTGTCTGCCTGCAGTATCAGCAGCTTGTCACGCTGCAGTGCCTGCAACCGCGGGGATGCCGAGCGCTGTTGTCAGGAGGTGAGATGAGATCATTTCCTGCTGTGACGATCTCCTGCCTCCTGACGTCACCGCGGTCACTGCGGCCCGAGACTGTCACTAGCGGTGACGTCACAGGCTCTCACGATACTGCTGACAACGCGGCGGGCATAGAAGGCAGTGACAGCACTGATGGCAGGATTGCAGGAGATCATCACAGCAGGTAATGATCTCATTATCCTCCTGACAGCAGCGCTCGTCATCCCCTGCAGTGACCTGGGCTATTGATGTTAGCTCAGGTCACTGCATTGCTCTCCCAGCCAATGGGGAACATTCTGTTTTTCATTGAATGGGACACTAACTATGGTATGGATCGACGTGGGACCCCCCCCCCCCCGCCCCTTATTGGATTACGCCGAACGAAGAATTGATTGTTCTTTTCAATAAATTGGTGAAAGAGGGAATGTTTTGGGCAGTGTTTTTTTTCAAATAAAACTTTTTTTTGTTGTCTATTTTTTATTTCTTACTGACTGGGTTGGTGGTGTCGGTTATCTGATAGATGCCTGACATCACGAACCCCAGGGCTTGATGCCAGGTGACATTACACATCTGGCATTAACCCCATATATTACCTCGTTTGCCAACGCACCAGGGCAACGGGATGAGTTGGGGCGAAGCGCCAGGATTGGCACGTCTCATGGATGCGCCACTTTTGGGGCGCCTGTAGCCTGCTATTTTTAGGCTGGGGAGTGTCCAATAACAGTGCACCTCCCTACTCTGAGAATACCAGACCACAGCTATCCGCTTTACCTTGGCTGGTGATCCAATTTGGAGGGGACCCCACGTTTTTTGTTTTAAATTATTTATTTAAATTTAAAATAACAGCGTGGGGTGCCCTCTGTTTTGGATTACCAGCCAAGGTGAAGCTGCCAGCTGTGGTTTGCAGGCTGCAGCCGTCTGCTTTACCCTAGCTGGCTACAAAAGATGGGGGGACCTCATGTGTTGTTTTTTTTTTTTAATTATTTATTTTATGGCTGAATACAAGGCTAGGCACCCTTTAGTGCCACATGAAAGTCACTAAAGGGTGCCAGCTTAGAAAATGCAGGGAGGTGGGACATTATATAGGTCTTTCTCATCTATCTATTCATCTATCCCTCTATCCATTATCTGTCTATCGATTATCTATTATCTATATTATTTATTGCAGTTACAGCATAAAAAAAAAAACGCAGGGACCACCCTGCGGAAAAACCGCGGCAAAAACACATGCGTTTTTCCCACGGATTTGGTGCGTTTTTTTACCACAGGTGCGGTAATCTTCAACTCCCAGAAGTTTCTCAAGAAATTTTGAGAAAAATCACTTTTCTAGTACGCACATAGCCTTACAGTGAAAAGCCAGCTAGTAACTAGCTAGGCTTTTTTCTGATCGAACCGTTATCGAAAGTAACTCGAGCTGTTGAGCTTTTAGCAAAAAGTTCGCGTTCAAGTTCGATCTCGACCACCCCCCAAAATCACCCGAACATGAAATTGGCGAACCTCGCTCATCTCTACTAAAGAACACAAGGAATGGACATTAGACCAGTGGAAATCTATGCTTTGGTCTGAGGAGTCCAAATTTGAGATCTTTGGATCCAATCCACCGAGTCTTTGTAGAAAAGGTGAACGGATGGTCTCTACATGGCTGGTTCCCACCGTGAAGCATGGAGGAGGAGGTGTGATGGTGCTTTGCTGGTGGCACTGTTGGGGATTTATTCAAAATTGAAGGCATACTAAACCAGCATGGCTACCACAGCATCTTGCAGCGGCATGCTATTCCATCCGGTTTGCGTTTAGTTGGACTATCATTTATTTTTCAAAAAATAATGACCCCAAACACACCTCCAGGCTGTGTAAGGGCTTTATGACCAAGAAGGAGAGAGATGGAATGCTACGCCAGGTGACCTGGCCTCCACAGTCACCAGACCTGAACCCAATCGAGATGGTTTGGGGTGAGCTAGACTGCAGAGTGAAGGCAAAAGGGCCAACAAGTGCTAAGCATCTCTGGGAACTCATTCAAGACTGTTGGAAGACCATTTCCGGTGACTACCTCTTGAAGCTCATCAAGAGAATGCCAAGAGTGTGCAAAGCAGTAATCAAAGCAAAAAGGTGGCTACTTTGAAGAACCTAGAATATAAGACACTCAGCTGTTTCACATTTTTTTTTTTTTTAAGTATTTCATTCCACATGTTTTCATTCATAGTTTTGATGCCTTCAATGTGAATCTACAATTTTTAGAGTCATGAAAATAAAGAAAAACTCTTTGAATGAGAAGGTGTGTCCAAACGTTTGGTCTGTACTGTGTAATATAAATTATATATATATATATATATATATATATATATATATATATATATATATATATATATATATATATATATATATATATATATATATATCTATCTATATCTCTCCAAATCACACTAGATGGTGGCCCGATTCTAGTGCATCGGGTATTGTGGAATATGTATGTAGTTTATGAAGATTTAAGAATAATGCCATGAATATATAGGGTGAAATATATACATTATCATTAAATGTTATTGTCCATAGAACTTAACACAACTATGTTGCACTGTGACTGACAGATCGTATTCAATAAACGTGACAGAAGTACATCACACTGTGACTGCCAAAACGTGTTGAGTAAACGTGACTGAACTACGTGGCACTGTGATTGACAGAACTTGTCCAGTAAACGTGACTGAATTATATCACACTTGTTTAGTAAACATGAGTGAACCACGCAGGGCAGGCGTCAGCATCCACCGTCACCCACAAACATCGTGCCATCACGCCGCAATCATTATTTTCCCCTGCATTTGCTAATTTTCCCCCTCTCCCCTCCATAAATTCTTTAACACAGGTTCTGTGACAGTCTGTGTCACGTTAATAAGGCTGCAGTTGGGTATTCTAAGGGGCCTGCCCGCACCACTCCCTCAGCAACACCCACATCCAATCCAGAGGCAGCCGAGCAGAGAGGTGGGCAGGACAAGCCGAGGAGGAAATAGGAAACAGCCGCATCTCCCAGCCTGCAGGGCCAGCGAGGGGGAGGGAGAAAGTACTACAGAGTATGAAAAGAGAAGAAAGTGCACGATGCTGAAGTTGTTTTCTTATTCGGCAATTTAGTATTTTCAGTTTTTTTACAGGTTTCTCATAAAAAATAACACATCACAATATTAAAATACAATGCACTGATGTGCCCTAATATAAATACACTTAAAATAAACTACGAAAATTATAAACTGGCAAAAAATGGGCATCAAAGTGGGCACCGAAGTATGTAAGTGAAAGGGTAAATGGCTTTGGGCCACTGATCTAACAACACAATTGCATATCTAGTGATGCCTCTAATCAAGCTCAAATGACTCCAGCCTGGCCCAAAGGGGTTCTGAGCATCAAAACTGGCATCAAAGTGGGCAAAACCTCATTTTTCAGATTTGAATAAGTAACTGGTGATTTTGAGGGGTTAAATGGATTTGAGCCACTGCTCTAACACCCCATTTACATACCTAGTGATGCCCCATATAAAATTCAGATCACTCCATCCTGGCCCAAAAGGGTTCTGGATATGAGAGCTGGCATCAAAGTGGGCAAATGGCCAGTTTTCAAAGATGTGAATAAGTAACTGGTGTTTTTGAGGGGTTAAATGGCTTTGGGCCACTGATATCTTGCCATAAATACATATCTAGTGATGCCATACATCAAATTCATGTCACTTCAGCTTGGCCCAAATAGGCTCTGGGCAGGGACGGCTCAAGGTATTTGTGGGTCCTGGGCTAAAGTGTCTCAGTGGGCCCCATCCACACATACACAGATACATACAGGCATACATACACATATATTTAAAGAGAAATTCACAAAGCACAGACATAAATCTATACACTGACATACATAGATACACATCCACACACAGACACATTAGAGATATTTCTAAATATTGGGAAGCCGACAACAGCCTCATTCACCTCCTCTGCTTGTCTCCATCCAGCTCCTCCTGGGCATGGGTCTGTGACACGCTGATTGGTGTCAGTCACTAACAGACATGTCCGTACATAGAGCACACTGACACTGCGGTATATACATCACAAGAGAGGCTGGGGACATACACATTACTGGGAGGCATACATATTACTGAGGAAAGAGGTATGCAGCAATGGAGGGGCATACAGCTCAAGAGTAGGGTATACAGCTTTAAGGGGGGGGGGGACAAATCGCTCTGAGGTGGGGGTGACATGCAGCTCTGGGGGTATTTAGCTCTGGGGTGGGGGGGTGACAACTTTGAGGGGTGTACAGCACTGGGTTGCGGGGGCATACAGCTCTGAGGGGGTATACAGCAGCGGGGTGGAGAGGACATGCAACTCTGGTGGTATAGTAGTATGCAGCCCACATATTCCTCCATGTAGTGTGTTATGAAGCCCCCATAATTCTCCATATAGTATTATGTAGCCCCCATGTAGTATTATGCAGCCCCCATATTGCACTATGCAGACCCCATATGGGACTATGCAGCTCCCATTTGGCACTATGCAACCCCCATATAGCACTATGCAACCCCCATATAGCACTATGCAACCCCCATATAGCACTATGCAACCCCCATATAGCACTATGCAACCCCCATATAGCATTAGGCACCCTCATGTAGTATACAGCCCGCATATAGCACAGTGCAGACAACAAAACAAATGAGGAACAAATGGGAAGAAACTGGAGTTAATGTCTGTGACCGAACTGTAAGAAACTGCCTAAAGAAAATGGGATTTACATACAGAAAAGCTAAACAATAAAAAAAATGACTGCCTGAAGAGAATATGTAAAATTCCACAGTCATTGATGAAATGAGGCTGCATTTCCGGTGAAGGCACTGGGGAAATGGCTGTCATTAAATCTTCAATAAATGCCCAAGTTTACATTGAAATTTTGGACACTTTTCTTATTTCATCAATTGAAAGGATGTTTGGGGATGCTAACATAATTTATCAAAATAATAATCCATCCTGCCATAGAGCAAAAACTGAAAACATTCCTTGAAAGAAGACACAAGGTCAATGACATGGCCTGCAAATAGTCTGGATCTCAATCCAATTGAAAATCTTTGGTGAACGTTGAAGAAAATTGTCCATGACAAGGCTCCAACCTGTAAAGCTGATCTGGCAACAGCAATCAGAGAAAGTTGGAGCCAGATTGATGAAGAGTACTGATTGTCACTCATTACCGTATTTTTCGGACCACAAGACGCACTTTTTTCCCCCAAATGTTGGGGGAAAGTTGGGGGTGCGTCTTATGGTCTGACTATAGGGCTGCGGCCGGGAATGAGGGTGCTGCGGTGGAGAGGGTCATCGGGGGCACGAGCAGGCTGTAGCAGCCTGCTGTGACCACGTGGGCCCGCTCATTACATATGCACGCCCGTCCTCCCGCCCATCTCAGCGCAGAAGCCGGCACCGACAGGTGGGCGGAAGGACGAGCGGGGACGCGCGCATAGTAAAGAGCCGGTCTGCATGATCACCCCTGGCAATTACAGCCTGGAGTGATCATGTGCGGCTGTAATCAGCGCGGGGTGCAGTGAATCAGTGTACTCACCCGTCCCCGTGTGTGGAGCCGTCCCCCTGCAGCACGCGATGTCTTCCTGTCTGTGCTGATCAGCTGATCGGCACAGACAGGAAGACATTGCGATGCTGCAGGGGGACGGCTCCACAGGCACAGGTCAGCGTGCCAGAGAGGAAGATGATCGGTGCTGCAGGGAGTGAGCAAAAGGTGAGTATAAACGTTTCTTTTTTTTCTCAGGCCACCAGGATGGTATATGAGCACGATGGGGGCATATAGCAGGATGGGCGTATATGAGCAGGATGGATGGGGGGTATATTAACAGGATGGGGGTATATGAGCAGGATGGATGGGGGGGTATATGAACAGGATGGGGGGGGTATATGAACAGGATGGGGGGGTATATGAACAGGATGGGGGGGGGGTATATGAACAGGATGGGGGGGGGGTATATGAACAGGATGGGGGGGGTATATGAACAGGATGGGGGGGGTATATGAACAGGATGGGGGGGGTATATGAACAGGATGGGGGGGTATATGAACAGGATTGGGGGGTATATAAATAGGATGGGGGTATATAAACAGGATGGGGGAATATGAGCAGGATGCTGGTATATGAGCAGGATGGGCGTATATGAGCAGGATGGATGGGGGTGGTATATGAACAGGATGAAGGGGGGTATATGAACAGGATGGGGGGTATATCAATAGGATGGGGGTATATGAACAGGATGGGGGAATATGAACAGGATGGGGGAATATGAACAGGATGGGGGAATATGAACAGGATGGGGGAATATGAACAGGATGGGGGAATATGAACAGGATGGGGGAATATGAACAGGATGGGGGAATATGAGCAGGATGGGGGTATATGAGCAGGATGGGGGTATATGAGCAGGATCATATACAAGGCAGGAGGATCATTACCAGGATGGGGTACCTAAGTAGAGAATTTTGGGACATTACCCCCATAACAGTGTCAGCAGCAGATCCTCGCCCCATAACAGTGTGTCATGACCACATTTTTTTGCTTAAAGTTTTATTTTCCTATTTTCCTCCTCTAAAACCAGGGTGCGTCTTATAGTCCGGTGCGTCTTATAGTCCGAAAAATACGGTAACTGCATGCCTCAGAGGCTGCAAGCTGTTATAAAAGCCAGATGTGGTGCAACAAAATACTAGTGATTTATTAGGGTATGCCCGCACTTTGCGTTTCCACCTGCGTTTCAGCTACTTTTTAGGTCCGTTTTGAACTGCACCTTTTTCATGCCAAAAGGCATGCGTTTTGATTTTCTAGCAAAGTCAATTGTAGATGTTGATTTTCAGACCGCACTTTGCGTTTCTAAACGCTGCATTTAATTTGCATAATTTGTGGCAAAAACCATGCATTCAAAGAAGCAGCATGTCAATTGTTTTTGCCATTTCTGCAGCGTTTTGCTAACATTGAAGTCAATGAGAAGTGTCAAAAAGCAACAAACATCAAAATTCCAGCGTTTTACATGCTTTTTACAGTCATAGCCAAAAGTTTTGAGAATGCTACAAATATTAATTTTTACAAAGTCTACTGCTTAAGTTTTTCTAATGGCAATTTGCATATACTCCAGAATGTCATAAAGAGTGATCAGCTTAACAGCAATTACTTGCAAAGTCAATATTGGCTAAGAAAATGAACTTTAACCCCCAAAACACATTTCAACATCATTGCATTCCTGCCTTAAAAGGAGCAGCTAACATGGTTTTAGTGATTGTTCCATTAACACAGGTGTGGGTGTTGATGAGGACAGGGCTGGCGATCAGTCATGATTAAGTAAGAATGACACCACTGGACACTTTAAAAGAAGGCTGGTGCTTGGCATCATTGTTTCTCTTCAGTTAACCATGGTTATCTCTAAAGAAACACGTGCAGCCATCATTGCTCTGCACAAAAATGGCCTAACAGGGAAGAGTATCGCAGCTACAAAGATTGCACCTCAGTCAACAATCTATTGCATCATCAAGAACTTCAAGGAGAGAGCTTCCATTGTTGCTAAAAAGGCTCCAGGGCGCCCAAGAAGGACCAGCAAACGCCAGGACCGTATCTTAAAACTATTTCAGCTGAGGAATCGGACTACCAGCAGTGCCGAGCTAGCTCAGCAATGGCAGCAGGCTGGTGTGAGTGCTTCTG